>NC_133380.1:32432796-32524975 GCF_049309525.1 Garra rufa | reverse complement strand
TAATGTTCACATACAAGATGATAAAATATATTACAATTTACCAAATAAAGCCAGATGAAGAAAGCTGCGGGATACATTTTAGCTCTTGTAGACAGTGTTGGGTGTAACGCGTTACTAAGTAACACCTTTGTAATTAAATTACTTTTCCACTGAAAAAGTAGAGTAACTCATTACTGTTAATTTTTAGGTATTTTAATTACAGTTACTTTTAATGTACTTGCGTTACATTGTAAAATAATTAAACTCGCTGAATATCATTATTTAATTTTATTAATTAATCTTCTAAAAGTAAAAGTAAACTCTGCTGCTTTAAAATCGTTGTAGTGCAGCTAGGTGCACGTGATTTCTCGCCAGTTTGCTGCTTCGTATTCTAAAGCGGAAGATGTCGGACTCGGCTGAAGCGAGTGGCTGTTTTACGAAATGGAAATATTACCATCACTTCAGTTTTCTGAAAAAAGCAGACAAGAACATTACAGTATGTATACAAAAAGTAGAATGTTTTATCGAATTATAGAATGTTTTTACAGAATGAAATAATGATGATTCAAAAAGCTAAAATGTTAACTATTTCATGTTTGACTCATATGTTTTATTTAATTATTTATTATTTAAAGACTTTAATTTCTATTGTTTATCCACTCAAGGTTTATAGGGATTTTAACAAGTATTTAGTTAAATTACTTATTGAGTAATTAAGTTACTTTTCAAACACAGTAATTAGATAAGTATTTTAAATACAACATTGATCAAGTAATTAGTAATTAGTAATTAATTACTTTTTTAAAGTAACTTACCCAACACTGCTTGTAGATAACTGCATGTAGGTTACCTGGAAGTAAGTTCACAATCTGTCTTTTTCAGCAACAGCAACTTTTAGGTGCATCTCGCTGGACTGTGTATTGAGTACTTTCTTTCACTATGTATTTAGTACTTGAATTGCTAATTTATGCTGGGGTGGAACCATAATTACATTTCTGTCAATGAGAGTTAATAAGAAAATCCCGAAATCAGTTCTGTAAGACTTACATAATGTGGTTTTGAAAACTGAAATTGCTTTCAAATGTTATTGTTCCTGACAAGAAAGAAAGACTAAGAAATTGATTTCACTGAAATGATTCCTTTAATGCTTTCAGTGTTATGCTCTAGTATTAACAACTGATTCCTTTCTGATTAGTGATGCGAGCTGAGGTAACTGGGGAGAAGATCATACCCAGTGCTATAAATATACCTGGCATGGGAAAAATTCAATATGAAATCCAAGTGATAAAGGTGAGCTTAAAGTACTTGATGATCACGTAAATGTTCTGTTGGGAAAATTGTTGTTTTTGCTCCACTTTTAGGCAGTTATAGTGTAAAAAATACATAAGCATAATAAAAACTGTGACTATTTGCACTAAGTAACAATGCTGCCACCCAGCTTGGCTAGTAGCATAACAATAGTCTGGTCAAACCAAGCAAATGTATTACAAAACTCTTTTGGCTGGCCAGAAACTTTAAGCATCATAAAGAGTAGAGTTGAAGGAGTTTTAGTGACCCATATTTAATTCATCCTTTGACCAATCTCTTTCTTCTCTCTATGTTTGACCTATATAGGCTCACAGAGACATTTATTTTAAATTACACACACGCACGCACGCACGCACGCGCACACACACACACACACACACACACATGTTGGGTAGTAGAATTCGATGGGTAGAAACACATTCGATAGGCGTAATGGTTTTTATACTGTACAAACCGTACTTTTTATCACCCTACACCTACCCTACACCTAAACCTAGCCCTCACAGGAGATTGTGCATACTTTTACTTCATCAAAAAAACTCATTGTGCATGATTTATAAGCCTGTTTCCTCATGGGGACCTGAGAAATGTCCCCACAAGGTCAAAATCTACTGGTATTCCTATCCTTGTGGGGACATTTGGTCCCCACAACGTGATGAATACCAGGTACACACACACACAGTATCTCACAAAAGTTAGTACACCCCTCACATTTCAGCAACCATTTTAATATATCTTCTCAAGGGAAAATACTATAGAAATGAAACTCTGATATATTTTAGAGTAGTCAATGTGAAGATTGTATAGCAGCATAGGTTTACTGTCCTCTGAAAATAACTCAATATACAGCCATTATTGTAAAAATAGCTGGCAACAAAAGTGAGTACACCCCCAGGGGTTTTCAACTCTGGCCTTCGAGGTCCACTTTCTTGCAGAGTTTAGCTCCAACCTTGATCAAACTCACCTGCCTGTAACTTTCTAGTGATACCAAAGACCTTGATTAGCTTTTTTAGCTGTGTTTGATTAGGGTTGGAGCTAAACTCTGCAGGAGAGTGGACCTTGAGGGCCAGAATTGAGAAACCCAGCCGTAACAGCAGTATGTTGTTCAACCATGCAAAGCCACATGTCCTATTCATCATGTTTATGCTTGACAGGACCATACAAAGTTGTGTATCTTGTATTAGAGCAGTTAAAATTAGGTGCTTTAAGTACAATTCTCTTATACTGACCACTGGATGTTCCACATGGCACCTCATGGCAAATAACTCTGTGAGGATTTGAGAATTAGTATTGTTACTCTCCACAAAGATGGCCAAGGCTATTAGAGGTTCAGTAACAAGAGTTGCACTACAGAACGCCTGACATTCAGAACCACAGGGGAAAAACACTATGAAAATATACAAACACAGTCCACAAACCTGACACTGGTGAGGAGTACCAAGAAAATTGTGTCTTGTCTACGGTCAAGCATGGTGGTGGTAGCATCATGGTCTGGGGCCGCTAGTACTGGGGAGCTGCAGTTCATAGAGGGAAACATGGATTCCATTATGTACTGTACATTCTGAAGCAGAACATGATGCCTTCCCTTCAGAAACTAGGCCGAACGGCAGTTTTCCAACACGATAACGACCCCAAACACACCATCACAATACATTGACACTTTGGACAAGTTCACTTTAGGGTGTACTCATTTTTGTTGCCAGCTATTTTGACAATAATGACTGTATGTTGAGTAATTTTCAGGGCACAATAAATCTATACTGCTATACAAGCTGCACATTGACTACTCTAAAATATATTAATAGTTTAATTTCTATAGTCCCTTGAGAAGGTATACTAAAATGCTTGCTGAACTGTGAGCGGTGTACTCACTTTTGTGACACACTGTATTTATTAAAAAATTGACCTGCAGACCATAATGGGTTAGGTTTAGTGTTAAGATTGATTAAAACATACATCTTAAAAAAGTAATATGGCGACTGTGCAAAAATCTTGTTTTTACAGGTGTTCAAGGGTGTTGACAGAATAAAGAAAAGTCAGCATGTCTATACAAATGAGATGTCTTCATTGTGCGGGACCAGACTACATCATGAACAGTATCTGATTTTCGGTAAAAGCATTTATGAAGTTTTTACAAACTACCAAATGTTTTTTGCACTTCTGAACTATAATAATAATAAAGAATCCTTGAATCCTTGAAATGAGAGCTCATAGAAAACTAACTATGTTGCAAAATGAACATGACAGAAATGGGCAATATTTGACCAATGATTACAAAAAGTTATAGTGACAGTAATTTATACCATCTGTGTAGACAGCACACATCAATCATTGCAAGTTATTTCAGACACTTGCTTGAGTCTAAAAAAAGAGTTGTGCAATAAAAATCATTTAAATGTCTTAAAAGTTTACGTTAGCTGTTGATATTGAAAACATAGCTTGATATGAAACATGGGAAATTAGCTGTGGTCTCGTAACTTAGATAAACTTACAAATTTTTCTGCCCCTAAAACTTTGAGAGGGTGATTCAATGACTAACATTACAGACCGCAAAGATAATAAAACAATACTGAAATTTATCACACTGTGTGTTTGTTATCTCACAGGAAGGATCAAGCCTGAGGGAGTCTTCATTTCATTGTGCCGCAAGCCTGTGCTCTGGGACAAACTCTCCTTAATTAAAAAATGGAAACTCAAATACAGATATCTGATGGGCTGTAACTGAATGGTAAAAAAATATTGATTTTAACATGATGACAATTATCAAAACATTATGATCACTTAATTACCAAACAAAATTTCATGACATTCCACTGAATTCTTTACATTTAACATTAACCAATATTTTCAAGAGATTTGATAATACACAAAGATACACGAGATTTGCTGCTTATAAAAGTTTAGTTGTGGAGTAGGATTAAGTAATGTGCTTTTTAAGTACTAATAAACACCCATGCTAGAAATGTGCATGCTAATTAGCAACTACAAGTTCATAGTGTAAACTGGTCAAGTGTTACCCAACAATTATATTATATTATATCTCTGAAACTATGTTCTCTACAGATCTCTACCTGCACCAAAAAGCCTGTTAACCCAGCACACAAAAAAAAGAGTGTATACTGACAAACTGGTCATCCTCATGGTCAGTTGAGGAGAACCGGTTCATGAGTCTGCGTGCATTAGACACAGCGATGGCTCCTGCAGCTGGAGGAACTGGGAAACCTTATGAAAATGTCACCATAGATGTGTGTGATGTCTGACAGCCAAAAGCATGAGTGGTTTATCACAGTAAAACAATTTGCCTGATGCTGTTCAAGAAGACCAGACAGTTCCAACTACCTGTCTTATTAAGCTCTTATCAGCACCCCTCAAACAACTACCGAGAATACCAACAATTTAACAAAATACTCTTTAAATTGACATGTACAATTAATAGTTGCACTCAAAGATGTTACCTTGAGTCTGTTGTACATCTTTGAAATGTGTAATTGCATTGTAACTACATAATTAATGATGTGTTCATTTAACTTTGCCTGGCTAATCAATGATTTGAATTAGAAATAACCGTGCTGGATTATTAGCATGTCATAGTTGTGCTACAATATGATGCCATATCTTTTACATCCATGTTATTTGATTTTCTATTTAAAAAGGAATAAAGAGAAATGCAAAAGCTAATACAGCTTGTATTTTTTTAATGGGTTTATGGCTTAGATGGTTTATTCGCATATATCTTTTGGACCTTTTTCACATGTACAGATCTAAACTAATCATTTTACATTTTATCTGTATTATATTTTCTTGATGTATTTTAACATGTTATTGTTTGACATGTAAGTTGTTTAAAAAACAGAGGCAACATGAAATTGAAGACAGGAATTAAGAACGCCATCAAAGCAATGTTCATGTTTTGAAATAGGTTGGTCGTAAGGCTATTTGCAATGCATCATGCTGAATGCAAGACAGTGTAACATCAGCTTGAGATGCTGCTTGTCTTTGCCTGTGTCACTAGAAACTATAACAGACTGGATTAACTGGATGATTGCAAAATTAGTTCTTGGAAAAATTAAGTTACATTGTACTTTTACTACAGATACAAATAGCATGGTTCTTGAGACAATGGAAAAGGGGCCCCCACATACTATCTTTGCATAGGGCCCAAGAATAAGGGCTTCAGCTGCTGCTCACCAGAGGTGGTCTTCAAGTGCACTGACCTGCAAGGGTCTCTTGAAGGTGTTCAGAAACATTAAAGATATTTCCTCCTGGTGTCACCCCCAAACTCTGCTGTTGTGTGTGAGAGCTGTAGGAGTTGCAGGAGTCCTGCTGTCTGGCTGTGCACAAGAGCTCCATAGCAGACTGCATGTAACAGGTTACGCCAATTTTCCTCCACCTGTTCCCAACTCAGCACCCCGTGAGATTACAAAAAATGCTTTAAGCACTAAAATTGGATATATCATTTAGCATTTTAATGATACTGTGAAACTGATACAGCTATATGTAAAATAATAATATATAATACCATATAAACTTTTAGTTTCTCTTCTATGGGACTGTGTCCTCTAGTGGACACTATGGGGACTGCCCCCAGCAGGACCACTGTCTGAAGCACGTGTGAAACAACTCCATTCCCGTTGACCTATGTAGCCCATGACATCACAGACGGGCACCCGCCGAACACGTCACCAACTTTTGTTGTCTTCAGGAGCCGTTTGTTTGACAGTGTGTGTAAAGGTGTTATGGAGAAAACCAAAGCTAGTAAGCATTTTAGAAAGTGTGTGCCTCGTGTCCTAGGGTTTTGACACCCGAGGACACACATGATTTATGCATTATGTGTCTTGGTGAGGAGCACACGCAAGGAAAGAAGCTGAAAGAAAAGTTCCACATTCTCATAGATTTTGCTTCCAGCAACCATTGGGGGGCAGAGGCACATAATGTGAAAAAACAAACAAACAAATATGACAGGAATGAGGAAGTGAGCTGTATACCAAAGTGCCAAGTCCAGCCAAAAGGTGACTTGATTGTTTAACTCCAAACTGCACACAGACTTCTCCACCAAGTTTGACGCTGCAAGGCACTGGAGGAAGCCAAGGTTCACCAACGGGGAACTTACTAGGTGCTGTGCACTAGTGCCCAGGAGGAGGAAACACTCCGAGTGGAACACTCCGAGCTCTCAATCTCAGGTATCACGGCTCACCTTGTGCCTGATACAACAAGGTGATGGTGTTCACCAACCAATAAGCCAACTTATGTTTGGAGACAGCCATCCCCTTCTGCTGTTCTCCAAAGAAGACAAAGAGTTGTTCGGTGTGTCTCAGGTTTCAGGTGCGTTCTACGTAAATGTGCTGGTGTTGAAGCAACAGAGGGGCGCCCTCTGTGACGGGCAGACGAAGACAGGGCCCTTCGCGGCTTGGTGACTCGAGTCTCCAGCTGGGGCAAGATGTGTTTTATGGCCTCTGTCTGGAGTTCTGGACTACTGAGAACTTCTGGCCGATGTCCTCGACATTGTCGCTGAAGAGGTGTTTTGCAGGCATCTTCAGCATCCAAAGATGAAAACCCCTCCTCTGATGCAGCGATAGACATCTTGCTGGGTCTGCCTTGCTGGATCAGACCAGTGCCATCATCCATGACCTTGACAGCACTATGTTGTGAGGGGCTAAACTTCCATGGGGGCTGACCTGACAGAACATTCCTGACCGTAATCCTCTGGTCTCCCTTGTCTCTAATCAGCATGGCCCCAGAGTCTTTACAACCCGAGGAACCAGACTGGGTAGAGCCTGAGGGAAATCTCATAATGAATGAGAGCCACAGCCTCAGCCTCAGCCTAGCCATGGACATGTACTCGCAGTGTGGGCATGAACCATCTACGTCCTCGGATGTAAGAAAACTACCACATCCAGAAGCACATGGTCAGATGGACATTCCCAAGATACCCTTGCCAAGCATAGGGCTTCCCTATTTTCACGTCTCCTTCAGACATGGTGACATGTTCGGCAAGTGCCCTCTTATACTTCCAGGGAACCAAATGAGTCCTCTGCAATTTGACTTTGATGCAACATGGAACTTTTGCAATTATTGACACACTATTGTCCTATTTTAATATTTTAATACTGTAAGGTTGCTTCGACACAACTTGTATTGTAAAAAGCGCTGTATAAATAATCTTGTTTCACATGATCACACATTTAGATAAAGTGTGATGAAGATGTGGAAGGAGGCTGACAAGTTGGCTGTTATGACAGTGAAGTAACAGGTTGTATGTGTATATTAGTGTTATTAAAAGGATTATAATTACACTGCCCTCCAAAATAATTCCTTCCAAAAGTTTGGAAACGCCCTAGAAAAGTGGGGTTTTGGACAATATTGGCATGAATCCTTTTTAATTTGTGATCATTTTGCACTGATAAGGGACAACACAAACTACGAAAAGATATATTATTACATAAACAATTTATACATAAAAAATTGTTTGATTCATCAAAATGTCCACCATTAGCAGCTATTACAGGTCTGCATAATCCAGGCATCGAGCTGTCAGTTTATTCAAACATTGACTTGATATATTACTCCAAGCCTCCTGAAGGATTGCCAGGGGTGTTTCCAAACTTTTGGAGGGCGGTGTACATACTGATACCAACCTTTTAGACATAACATATTGAAAGCTGAATTATAGTTTTGAAGACATTTGTGTTTTCCCATTTTGTTGTGGGAATGTAGATTTACATTAAATCTTGAGTCTTGAGTGCTAGACTTTCAATCAAGCAGGTTCTACATTTTTCCACACTCATATTTTTGTATAATGTTGTTAGTTTATTTTGGTGGATGGGATATGATGGCATAGGCTGATCATTAACTATAAAGAGTTAGCAAAAACATTAGTCATCTACTGCCACCTTCTGGCAATTCATATTCTCTAAGCTCAATGAATAGAGCTGCTTGCTTTTACATCTCTCAGATGAGATTAAAGATTTATTTTTTTCACAAAGTACATGGAAAAAACCCCCATTATGAATGTTTTACAACGCAAACCAAACCAAATGGCCGGGGTATTGGTGTTTGCACTTACTGATTAGGTCCTCTGGTTCTAAAAATGTGAAGAAACAAATACTGAAAAAATAATGTTACAAATACATGCATAACAGTACGTGTCGCCACTCAATGCTTCAGCTGAATGTACATATAATGGGCAGACTGCAAACGGAGCACAGAGCACGCCGGTATGTCAGTGGAATGATGCGCCACGTGTTTATTGACACTTGTACAGAGAAAACAATTATCACTGGATCATGCAAAGCAATATCACTGCGCACAAAGAAAACACAACATGAACAGTGTGACGCCGGAATAAACATATATTCAAATTAAACTCCTGAGATGTTAAACATACAGTACAATACAATATGTAGAGATACTATAAACATGGCACTCATGAATATCTTGACAGGTTGATAACTGAATGCAAGCCATGTTGGTAAAACACCAGGCATTCCACTGAATCCCACCACTGCATTGAAACCGACCAGTCCAAGCATTGATTATTGTAGGAAACTTGAATAGGAAAGTGCTTTTATAAAGATCCCGAGGTATTGTTGAACTAATGTCTTACTGGCTAATGCTTACGACACACCAACTAGTTACACACACACACACACACACACACACTACAGGGGATAAACAAGGGAAACTAGTCACAAATATTTGTCTCAGGTTAAAGAAAACACACTACTACGATACAGCTACAACATCGATGGGTTAAAGACGACTTCAGCATACTCCTGCCTCCTGTAATTGATCACTTGAGAACCATCCCCTCCTTATATAAATCCCAGTGTTTCGGGGCAGAGTGACTCAAAAAATGTAAATACCAACATCTCGCGAGAACAATCACTGTACATCACTCTAACCTTCTTAATTAACACTCGGATAATTACAGCATAGTTGGGAGGAGGGGTTAAATGTACACAGCTACATGGAATTAACCTCAGACCAGGATGCATATCTGTCACTCAAGTGCCTGGCCAACTTTTAGGCTGTGGGATTTTGTCATTAGTCAGAGAACAGGCTTGCAAAGGACTTGCGCAAGTTTCGAATGGTCTCAGCCTTAGCTTCATCCTCGTTGCTGGAACGGAAGGTATCACCAAAGGCGTTGAAGGCGTTGGTCAAGGACTGGGATTTGCTGCAAAACAGTGGGAAGAGCAGAAGGCAAATTAGATCATTTTTGTAGTTCTGCCTTCATTTAGGTAGTCATGTCATTTTAATAAACACGACAGTAGGGTGTTGAAGGCAGAAGACCTCAATCCCACTCATGGATATTTACCTTCCTGCAGAATTTGCCACTCTTAACCAGGCCAATCACAGGATTAATTTTGAAGCACAGCTGAATCCTGCAGGAAGCTAAGACTGCATTTTAACTCACATTCGAAATGGGATTTAACCCACTTCTCCGGGAGAAGCACCCCTAATGTATGGCAAGGGTGTTCAATCCTGCTCCTGGAGGGCCAAGATCCTGGAGTGTTTAGCTCCAATTACTTCCAACACACTTGTTTGGAAGTTTATAATGAGTTTGAAGACCTTGATTAGTTGGTTTGGTGTGTTTATTTATGCTTGAGGCTAAACTCTGCAGAACACTGGCCCTCCAGGAATCGCAGTACAGTTTCTTGCTAAAATGCCTTGCAGCAGATGATCTCCAAATAAAAAGATTCTTACTTCAACAGGGGATGGGTTGACTTCTGCTGGGGTGCAGGCTGTTCCTCCACAGGAGGCTGAGATTGAGGGGGTTTCACTTGGGTAGGTTGGGCCAGGGCTGGAGCCGGGGAAGGAGTTGCTCTGACAGGGGCTGAGGGTGCTTCAGATGGAGCAGCAGTCTGAGCACGGGCTTCAGGTTTGGCTTGCTCTCTGAGCACTGGTTTAGGCTGGAGCTGAGGTTTAGCTGGTGACGGGGGTTTAATAGGGACTTTGGCTGGGGATTGCTCTTGGGCAGGGACTGCATCTGGCTGGGTTTGACCAGAATTCTGATCTGTGTCACCCAGTTGAACTCTTGGTTGGGCCTTGGTAGGAGGTGGGGTTTGGGGTTTCGGTTGGATCTGAGGCTTGGAGTTTCTCCGAACTGGAGGCACAGGCTTTGGGGGAAGTGGTTTGGGAGGTTGGGGTTTTGGGGGCAGTTCCGACGGCTTCCCTGGAGTGGGTTCAGGTGTTGCTTGAGCCTGGGGTTTGGGCTGCTGTGTGGTGGGTTGTACAGTTGGGGTAGGGCCTGCTTTAGGCACAGGTTCCTGGACAGGGACTGGCTCAGGTGTAGGTTCTTGACTCTTAGGTTGTGGTTCTTGGGGTTTCACTGCCCCCCCTAGGTTTAGTACAAAAGAGAGTCATCATTTTATAACATTTTTACACACTGAAGCTTGCAAGAAGGTTTTAAATCCAGCACCGGAAACTGCGTGATTTATGATAAAAAATTAAGGTGCCCCCAAGACTGGCCAAAGTAACCATACAAAGGGTAATGCCCAAGGTAAGAATAGTCATGTCCACCAAGCAAAAGGAAAACTCTTTTTCTCCAAACAAGCAGAATGAAACAGACAGGACATTTAGCTTGCAGCAGTATCATACATGTAGGTGTGGATGTGAAGAGTAATAGCTGCAGGTTCACAACAACAGATCATGCATACAAAAAACTGAGACCCAGAGGCTGCATGTGCCTTCTTTAAAAAAACCAAGACCGTATTTCTTTTACTTTTCACTCCTGGCCACAACTGTTTTGCCTTGCTTGTTTGAGAAAATCTTTGAAAAAAAAAAATCAGAAGTGTTTTTTTTACATAAACATAAGGGACAATTGGGATACATGCAGGAGCAGGTAAAATGTGGAAGATCATTTGCTTTCTTCGAAATAATTACATAATGATCTAGTAAGTGAGCTGTGTCTTGTGGTTTTGCTTGTTTGTTTAGAAATACTTATGTTTCCTGATATCTCACTATAATTAAACATACAGTGGGCTTGACCCTTTAGAAATTTTACAAAGACACTCAGAAGAATCTCATGTCTTTCATAAAGGTTATTCCATTTAAAAAAAAAGCTAACAAAAAGTATAATTCAGTAACACAGAACAGTAAGTCTGGAAAATGGGAGCTTTATTACTTTGGACATGAGGGGGAAAGACTAGATCTATATCAGACAATAATCACAGGTAAAACCCAAGTACTGGATTTAAAGAGACAGTGACATCAGCAAAGCCTAATCAACCCAAGTCAATGAGTATTAAGTCAGACCACACTATGCGACGCTACATCAGCATATAGCGATAGAGATCTGATTGTTCACATAGGGGACATTATTTTCAGTGTGTTTGATGAGTACATTCATTGATTTCATTAGTCTTTTCACACACAAAAAAATATTTCTGATTTTTCCACTCTTTGGTAATGCATGCAAATATAGATAAGTAAACATTTCCCATGCAATATAAGGACATATTTTAAATTCTGAACATAGATACCTCTTACGCATTATAGATACCATCTTGCATGTTGATAAAACAGTTAAAAACATCAATATACAGAACAGGCACTACACTGAAAACACCCCAGATATCCCTCTTATATATATCCAGTCTTGTCCAAGAACACTAAGAATCATGTCTGTTTAACTGGAAAAGCTCATTGTTTGTCAGATATTGCATTGTTAAATGTCAAGGCCAAATTTGTATCACTATATTAGCTTATTTAATTGAATGTCTTTGCATATAAAACAGTGACTCCACTGAATGGCTAAAAAGCGATACCTCTAAATTACCACTTTGTGATATTATAAAATTGCATTCATGATGCACAGGTGATGGCTGTGAGAGAAAAAAAAAGTTTTTTAAACAGTCATAACCAATTATTGTAAGAGATCTCTTAAAATTTGCTTTCTTATTTGGGTGAATGTCATAAAACATGTCTAGGTCACATTTCACAACAACATCAAAAGAAAAAGATTAAAATTAAATTCTCATTACTGTAATGCATCCAGGCATTTCACATTACGTTTTTTGATAGATTAGATTTTGATTAGTGTATTACAATGTGTTTTTAATTTCATTCATCAGCAATAAAAGGCAGCACAACAAATATGCTGTGATGTAATTTTTTCATAATTACAGTTAATCGTAATGAAAATAATGCAACAAATTGCAATGCAAAAAAATCTCAATGGCTTTAATATAGGCTTTATTTTCATCATGCAAAATATAATTTCTTATATCCTCTTTTGATTTTGGGGGTGATGTAATAATATGACATATTCTTGACAGGTTTCTTGTGATTCACCCATTTTGACTATTTCACTACAGTAGGTTTTGTATTGCTCAGAAGGTTGATAAGTTGACAGTCAAGAGGTCATGGGAGGAAGGACTAATCTGCTAAATCTAGCCTCCTATTCTAAAACGTTCATTAAACCTGATCCACCTGATGAACTGATGGTTATTCAGTTTTATGGAATTCCTTCAAATGTCTTTGGCTCCTTATGGTAATTTGTTTACAGTTCATCAGGTGGAAAGAAAATCTTGGTAACCTCGAGAAAACAAGTGTTTAAGACAGCTTCAAACTGTTCCAAAGAATCACCTTCCAACACCTCTTTAGAAATCATGCTGGAAACAGTAAAAACACTCATCTTATTTTTAAAAAAACAAAAAAAGTTATTGAATACACACTTTGTGCATTCTGGATGTAAACACATGGACTTATACCAGCAAGCTTGCTTGCACATCACTCATGCAAAACCACAAACACTACATTTAAATAATAATAAAAAACAACATCACACATATAGCACACACACAAATGTTACAGCACACATACATCCGAAAGCAAAGAAATCTCAGCTAGACGATTAGGAACTACCCTCACTGAAATAAGTTCAAGTTGTACAAAATCTTCAAAGATCATCAATCTTTCATAGAACATATTGACCACATGAGACACCACAGCACTGGACTTTGCGTAGGCACAGTTAGAATTGTTCTTTAGCTGGCAGCGACAACCCTGGAAACCACACGACTAACAAAGAAACGAATGCAGCCATCAGAAGCAAACACAGACAGAAAAGTAAACAATACAGAAAAACACTTCATGGGGCGAACGACACAGTCTAGGCAGATTCTGAAGAGCACCAGCTCCAAACTACTGCATCTGTCACTATCTTAACCTCAACCAGCACCAGTGAACTGAGCTTTAGTTTTATTGTGGGCTGAACCGTGTATCTGGAATTGTGGCAGTAGCAATCATTTTGCCTGGACTTGTTTTGGTCCGACTGCAACTCCGTTACAGTCGAGAATGTACTGTAAACAACCTTGTGGAGGGGGCCGCTGGCCGAGGGTCTTGTTGGGGTCAGTCAGGCTTTCTTTTAAGGCAGGGCTCTGTAGACACACACAAACAAACACACTCAAATGTTTTTAGTCTTAGTGCACTTATATTGATTCCACACCAGGGGGCAACACTAGACAGGAAGACTAAAAATGGAACTATTTTTGAGAGAAATTGCTTTGCTAACCTAAAAGGAAAACTCACCCTCTTTAGAGTAAAATCATTTCTTTAAAAGAAGATGTCTCAGTGTTTTGGAGTCAACTGACTTATATTGTATAGACTAAAACAGTTTTTAAAACTAAGTCACAGTGGTTTGGGCAAGTAAATGATGACAGCATAGAAATTTTAGGTTCAAGTGCAGCCAAAAAGAGTTGTGAATATACTTTAGGTATACATTGTTAAAATACAGCATATATTTTTATATATTTTGTGCAACTTGCTGTACAGTTGTTTATTGGTATTTAATTGGTCGCCCCACACAGTTCTTGTGTATTAGTGATGCAGTGGATCTGAGAAAATACACAGTGTTCCAAATTATTATCCAAGTGACATATCAGAAGAATTTCAGTTAAATAAACATTCAGATTTTAGTTTTTCAAAGAAAAGTGTAAAGGTTTCTCTTTGTGAGCTTTGGTTAGGAGTGGCTGAAATGCAGCTTTATGCACAACTGCCAGCCTGCATAGAGAGAAACCAGCTTCAGATACCTGTTTATGCCCCTGGCTTTTTTTATAGCTGCCCTTTTAATTTATTTGGCATAAACTTTCCTTAAAGGGTTAGTTCACCTACAAAATTAATCCGAGAAGAAGAAACTGTTAAATAAAGTTGTTTTTTGTTTCCTTTGTGTACAAAAAGTATTCTCGTAGCTTCATAAAATTAAAGTTGAACCAATTAATTTAACAACCTTAATACCCTTCTGGGCCTTGAACATGGAAGTTGCGTTGCTGGGTCAGAGAGCTCTCAGATTTAATCAAAAATATCTTAATTTGTGTTCTGAACATGAATGAGAGTCTTACAGCTTTGGAATGACATGAGGGTGAGTCATTAATGACTGAATTTTCATCTCTGGGTGAACTATCCTTTTAATAAGCCTTTATCTGACCAAGTTCTTCCATGTTTTGATTCACTCACAAACAGTGTTGGGCATGCTACTTAAAAAAGTAATTAGTTATAGTTACTAATCACATAATTATAAGAGTAACTAATTACTAGGGAAAGTAACTATTGTGTTACTTTAAAAAAAAAATCAAATGTGTCAAATAACTTGGATGCCCCCAATATTAAATAAAACGTTGTACACTAATCTACACTATTTTAATGTTTCTGTCACTTTTCAGGGGCTAAATATGACATTATAGGGATCACTTCAAACAGCGGCTATGAAAAACATCCTGTGGCAACACTGTTGCAGTGTGGTCTGTCTCATTTTTTCTTGATGACTGCGAAAACCACTAAAAATACTCTGTAATATTTGATTGTACAGATAGAAGTAAGGTATCGTTTGAAACTGCAAAGGGTCTATTTTATTTGTGTGTAGTCATAATAACAAAACAATGTGCTTTTTTAAAATGAAGAAAATAAAAAGGGTGTGCTTTCTGTAGTCTCGGCCTCTGTCACCTCTTTTCACAGACACGTAAATAAAACAACCTGAATCTCAGCAAATACCTGCCTCACAGACATGAGAAATATATGTATAGAAAGCTTGAAAGCTTGAAAAATATCTTTTAAATGAAGTAAGTCACATTGAAAACAACTACTTTCTGATCTCTATGTAATCATGTCCACCAGCAGCTCCACTTTTTAAATTTTAAACATCCACGTGAGACGCACGGACATGTAGTCTAGGTAAACGCCCGTAAACAAACGTAAGCATTCATCAAGTTCATCTCGGCTACTTTCAGTTTCTGGAAGAAGACGCGCTGAGAGGAATAAGCCAAAATGCACCTCAGAAGAAGAACGCAGTGTGATGCGATGCAGGTCCTATGGCTGAAAGAGAGCCTACTCGGATGAAAACCGATGCAGTGAGCTGAATTATAGTAACACCATGTTTTATTGTCAATACGGTAACGGTGTTGTAAAAATGTTCAAATGTATATAATAACTTGGATGCCCCCAATATTAAATAAAACATTGTACACTAATCCACACTATTTTAATGTTGCTGTGGGACAATGTGAGATACACTTTTCAGGGGCTAAATATCAAATTATAGGGGTCACTTTAAACATCCTGTGGCAACAGTGTTGTGATGCGGTATGTCTCATTTGTTCTTGATGACAACGAAAACAACTAAAAATACTCTGTAATGTTTGATCGTACAGATAAGAATAAGATATCATTTGAAAACACAAAGGGTCTACTTTTATTTGTGTATAGTCATAATAACAACAAAACAATGTGCTTTTGTAAAATAAAGAAAATAAACAGGGTGCGCTTTCCCAGTCCTGGTCTCCATCACCTCTCTTCACAGACATGTAAATAAAACAACCTGAATCTCAGCGAATACCTGCCTTACAGACATGATTAAGCTTGAAATGTCTGATTTTAAATGAAGTAAGTCAGGTGCAAAACAAATATTCTCTGATAAAGTAATCTGTACAAAGGCGAGTGCTAGTTTTTCCAATCTAAACTAATCTCTAATGTAATCACGTCCACTAGCAGCTCCGCTTCTCAAATTTTAAACATCCATGTGAGATGTGCAAACATGGAGCCTAGGTAAATGCCCACATTGCCTCCATAAACAAACGTGAGCATTCATCAACTTCATCTCGGCTACTTTCCGTTTCTGGAAGAAGATGCGCTGAGAGGAATAAGACAGAATGTATCTCAGAAAAAGAATGCAATGCGATGCAATGCACAGTTTTGGAGGTCCTATGGCTGAGAGAGAGACTACTCGGATGAAAACCGCTTTAGTGAGCTGAATTATAGTAATTTCATTGTCAGTAAGGATAACGGTGTAACGGTGTTGTAATTGGGGAACTGTAATTTGTTTGATTACTTGTTACTGAAAAAAGTAGACAGTCTTTAGACAGTTTGATAATCTCTATTTAGTTTTCACAAAATATTAGTTGTTTTTTATGCCTTTTCCAAAACATTGCAAAATTTCATGCTTTTTTATCTACAGAAAGATTTTTCTTTCTCTCCATATTGCATTAGAACTGTGATTTGCTAAATGTTGAACAACCTCTTTAAGCAGGTTTTGCATTTACCTAAGAAAACTATTTCACAAACCTGTCTGGGATCAGTTAATCAAAAAAAGGGAAATCAAACAACACTTCTTGGAAACCTAAAATTCTTTTTTTTTTTTTTTTTTTTACTGAAATTCTTCTGATATGTCACTTTCATCATGTGGAACACAGTGTATATTGTGTTGAGTAACATCAGTGTTTGATGACCGTACTTGTGCTGGTTGTACAGTGGTCGGAGGTCTCTGTGGGGCTGTTGTGCGGCCCGATTCTTGGTTCATCTTGGCCAGAACGATGGCAGCAATCAGCTGCCGGTCCTCCAACTGGTGATCTCCAATCAGCTGCATTGAAGAGCCCACAACCTACAGCCGATCACACACAACAGTATTAATACATGATGAGGAGCACAGGCTATCTATCTATCTATCTATCTATCTATCTATCTATCTATCTATCTATCTATCTATCTATCTATCTATCTATCTATCTATCTATCTATCTATCTATCTATCTATCTATCTATCTATCTATCTATCTATCTATCTGATAGATAGATGTGCTGCTCCTGCTCTCAATGAGAATACGCTCATTCACTGTGCGCTAGCACTGTGCGCTAGCATAGAAAACAGTTTCCATAGCAACACTGGCATGTCACACTAAGTCTCTTATAATGAATCAAAACATTTCAACAGCAACATGTTGTACAGAGAGAAATCAATGCTTTGATTGTTCATCATTTGATATGAGAATTGACATTGTCATTGATTTATCTGAATATCTCTAAGCTAAAGAAAGAATAATGTCTGGGTTTTTTAGACAATTTTAGACAATGAATTTTGTTCTTGTGGCACACCACTGGGAGACAACAATCATGACCACATCCTTCCATGATGGAAACTCAAAATACTGTTTTTTTTTTTTACGGCATCAAAATAAATTTACTGAAACCACTAGAAATAAGACATGTTTGTGAGAAATGTTATTGTTTTGTGAGGAATCAAGGAATATCTCACTATTGTTAATGTCCACTCCCAATATGACTGTTTGCGACATGCTAAAGTTTTGATTTATCTTTTCAATGAGAAAGGGGAAGATGCTCAGCACTTAAAAAGTTAACTGTGTTCCTCACATAAAGTTTCCTCACATGGCTTCAGAAGACATGCAATGCTTGTGCTAAAATCATCAAGTCGTTTTGTTACAAGAAAATGACTGTAACTGCTTTTATGTGCTTTATACATATTACATTGCTGAAAGGGGTAAAAGGTGGATGCAGGTGCTCAAAAATAACTTTTTAATAGTGGAATGTTTAATTTAAAAAGTATTGTGTCTATAAATCTATCTGGCTGCTATGTGTTATTGTTTCAAATGGTTTTGATTTAGGGCTGGGATGGAGTTCTAAAATATCATCATGACAGTACAACATAACAAAACCAATTTATTTTTAGTTATAACAAAACATAATTTTATTGTGAGTTGACGCCTTTCATATGAAACTGCCCTGGGTTTACTGACCATGTGGCTAAATGATGCTTTCAGTGTCCACATAATGTAGTCCACAATATTTATGGCATAATTTGTAAGAACTGCTCCATGTTTTTTGACCAAATTTGGCATTTAATGCTGAATATAAAGAAAATTACCTGCACATGTGTGGATATTAGCAGGAAATTAAAAACTATAGGAGTGTCCTTAGAATGCAAACACTTGAGTTCTCCTTTTGCATGAGGAAAAAGTGAGCTTCCAAAGAACTTATGCATTGTCTGACTCACATTCCTAACAATGGATTTGGCAAGGATTTATGTGTTTTTTGCAAAACCTCATAAAGCATGCACTCATTTGTCTGTGTCCTGGCACAATGTACGGTCTCTGTGGTCAACGCCTCCTCTCATGACTATAATCTTCTAACTTATTACGCATTTCTATCTCTTTGTCCGGTGTTGATCTTTAACTATCAGCTTACATGCAGTAATACAGTGATCGGGTGGCTGATATAAGGCTTGAATCAATGCGTGTTATCACTAAGCTCTCACCTCAGTGATATAGTCCTTTCCATCCTTTCCATGTATGGCTTTAACAGCGCAGATGTCTAGACCTCCGAAGACATCTGCACAGGCATCCACCCACAGCTTATATCTGCAGGAAAGAAAAACATGTCACTAAAGCCAGCCAGAGCTTTTACTTGCCCAATTTCTGATCACATATTGAATATAAAATTAAACTGCCAGTTGAACACCGACTTCAACATACTAATCTACTTCAGTATTATTCTCACAGAATTGTCAGTACTATTCATTTTTTACCATTCTTGCTACTGGATGTTGCATTTTCCATCACATTTAGTAAAGGGACCATGAACTGAGAAATCAAAATTCCCTTGATCTATTGACATATAAGAGGTTATTGTGCTATAAAACAACTTATGTTGAAGCCAGTCTGCCAAAACGACAAGTTGTGGTTATTCTCTTACATTATTTTAATTCATTTAATCAGCAACTAGGGGAAGTGTACAGTAGTTGCACTGTACATTTGCATTTGTGTATATCATTTGGCAGCATATGTGCAGATTTTTTTTTAGCTTGAAAGCCTCAGTTTCCATTAATTGTCAGTAAATTCTTTAAAAATCCTTCTTTTATATTTCACAAGACAAAGTAAGCACAGTAAGTGACTGTGTAGCTTGTTCTTTCTGGTTTATAACTAGCCATTGTAGGATGCATTTCCCATATAATGCATAACTCATTGCTTAACTACCATAGTGCAATAATGCACTGAGGAGAAATTAACTAGCTAGTCACGACTGTTTCCCAAAGCACAGTATTTTTATAGCACATCCATCTTTTTAAATCATGTTTAAAACATTCATCTGGAGACGTCTCTTAGATGCAAGTTTTCAGACGTTTCCAGTCAGATGTGTAATGTAACATTTGTTTTTGTGATTAAGTGCTTTTTACCATATATTGCCAAAAGTATTAGGACATCCCTTCTAATGAACAGGTTTGACTACTTTAGTAATTTCCATGAGTACAAATCTTAATATTTAAGCATATAATGATATTCTAGGGAATTGTGTGCTTCTAATTTTATAGCAACAGTTTGGACAGGACCCTTTTCTATTCTAACATGACAATACCATGTACACGGCAAGGTTCAAATCGAAATGATTAATTCAGTCAGTGTTGAAGAACTTGACTGGTCTGCATAAAGCCAAGTGTGACTTTAAATGCAGACCTTGAGCCAAAAACTCATCACCAAACACCAATGACATATACGTATGAGTACAGTCATTTTAGACAAATCCAAAACTGTTGCAACAGAGGTGGAAATACAATTTTCAAATACATTATTTATGTTATGTACAAGTCATTGGTGTTTGGTGATTAGTTTTTTGCTCAAGATCTGCATTTAATGTCACACCAGAGGTGTTCAGCTGGGATTTGGACTTGGCTTTCTGCAGACCAGTCAAGTTCTTCCTCATTGACTAAATCAATCATTTCTATTTGAACCATGCCTTATACACATATTGTCATGTTAGAATAGAAAAGAGTCCTATCCAAAATGTTGCTATAAAATTACAAGCACACATTCCCTAGAATATCATTATATGCTTAAACTTTAAGATTTGTACTCGTGGAAATGACTACGGTAGACAAACCTGTTCATTAGAAGGGGGTGTCCCAATACTTTTGGTAATATAGTGTATATGTTTCAGGGCAAAACCAGGTAATGCTGAACCAGGTAATCTTTTTAATAGCTTTTTATAGAATTTATGACCTTTCTGCTTTCATATTGTGATTTTTTAGTAACCTTTTTACACTATCTATTTAACATTTGCTGTAGTCTACCAGCATACAGATGGCATCAAACCTAATATACTCTTTATAGATTAAAAGACATCATAGATTCCGTAAATGCCTTTGTATATCTGGACAATGCAGTTCATCCAAAGCATTTCTATTGATCTTACTCACTTGTCAGTCATGGCTACTTGCTCCAGCATGGCAGAGCCAGTGTTTGATTTCCAGTTGCCAGAGATGGATGTTCTCCTGTGAATTGAAATCATTTATCATTTCACACAGCACATACTGCATCACATTATTTCACAGCTTGCACAATGTTTTAACCAATCACTATCTAAGGAATACTTCACCACAAATGACCATTTGCTATAATTCGACTTTAGAATATGTATTGGCTGCAAGTATGATACATTTATGATCATTTTTGAAGCTTGGAAGCCTCAGTTCCCATTAATTCTCAGTAAATTCTTTAAAAATCCTTATTTTATGTTCAGCAGGACAAAGTAGGCGCAGCTGTACTTACATGTAAGCCTTATAATCAGAACCGATCTTCTGGACCCTGATGTCATATTTAGCATCAATGAAAGTCTCTGTAGTCGTGTAGGTCTGAGTGATGGCCACAACACTCGCAATGTCTTGGAAGTCACTGTGATTGTCAACTTTCACCTGCCAAGACACATTTCCATTAATTTGTTGTCACGTGTTTCATGGGCTGTGAGCTAAAATGATATCAAACAGAGACATCAGTGGATAAGTTGGGAAACTAATGGGAAACACATGGCAAAATTACAAAAAAAGAACTATAATAGTATATAAATAATAATAATGTAACGTGCGCACACACATAAAACACTTCACCTAGACCTTTTGAAGAGCTGTTTTCAAAACCAATCAAACATTTTACCATACCTTCCCCATCCCAGAATGGGCATGTCCGATCTTCACCACCACAGGGAATGTTGGCATCGAGATCTGAAACACAGATTAATTGTTGACTTTCATTTATATGCTTTTCCTCATTTGCATTAGTTACTGGAAGGATCCAGGAACTGGTCATTGTCTATAAAACAACATAATTGAATCCCAGCTCTTGGCCAATAAAACTTTCATTGTTTCAAGTCATTTATTATGCATTACTGCGGTGTGGCGTATGCTTCAAAAACAGGTGTGTTTATGACATTTATCAAAATTGGCTCATCATATTAAGTCTAGCAATCAAGCATGTGTGAACAAGACAAGTTTTATGTCTTAGCCACAAATGGCTTATTGTTAAACACTGCACGCAACATCTGATACTTCTGAGTGCAACACAGCATTTAAACAGATTTGAATATTCCCATAGGGAACTGATAGCATAAAGTGTCTTTCATATGAGAACAGAGTCAGATCTGAATGAGTTCCACTGGCACAAGAGCATCTCCACTGAACTCAGCATGTGTGTGTTTGTAGAGGGTGTGGTTTGTTTAGTTAGAAGGGTGGTCCTTTCCTCAGCCAGACATGAAAGCTATAAGACACCCGTAGAGCCTAGAGAGAGAAGGAGACCACTACAGACGGGAAGAGAATCATTTAGGGCCACAGGAAGTGTATTTTATATAGTTGATCTTTTCTCTTGTGCTGGCAGAGTGCGAGTGTGAGCATGTCTGCTGCTGGGACTCTAGTGCTGCTGTTCTTCTTGTCTGTGGGACTGAACAAGCAGGTGGCCGAGGGCTGCAGCTGTGCTCCAGGACACCCTCAACAGCTGTTCTGCATGTCTGACATAGGTACGTCAAACAAACAGGAGTTTATGCTCTTTTATTTTCGTAAAGTGTCAGGGACAGGATGCTGTGACAAATCTGTCCAGGACTTTACATGGTTAAAGTATAATATTCCACAATTGCTCTAAATGAAAATAGAGAAATTATGTCTGTCAACAGTGAGAACTAGCAAGGAATGGCTTGTAAACAGAATAGACCACAAGAGATGTACTGTACACTGTAAACAAAATCTGTAGAAATTACAGTATTACTGGCAGCTGGTTGCCAGTAACTTACTGTAGATTTTAATTTATGCTATTTACTGGCAACAGTTTGTTCAAAGTTAATTGAACATTAAACATTAACAAGTCTTTATCTTTACAGAATAAAACTAAAATAACAGCCTCATGCAAAGCATTCTGGGAACCAAAATCTGAAGGAAAAAAACAGAAAAAGGTTGATGAAGGTTTCTGGTTCCCAGAATGCTTTGCAGTAGGTTGTTATTTTATAGTTTTATTCTGTAAAGACAAAGACTTGTTAATGTTTAATGTTCATTTAACTTTGAACAAACTGTTGCCAGTAAATAACATGAATTAAAAATCTACAGTAAGTTACTGGCAACCAGCTGCAGAACTACAGCAAATTTTTTACAGTGTAGGTTTAGGTCAGTGTTGTGAACTGCAATGTGTAAAACACAATAAAGTTGTAATAACTGTGCAAATATGACAATATGATCAGAATCATGGATGGTACAGTATTTAGTTAAGAAAAAGCAGTTTTCTTATTTTACAATGATCTGATGTAACCATATTATAACAGCATAATTACATAGTAATCAGGCGCTGCTCTCAGTTCTCTGTAATTATGAATAAGCTGATATTCAAACTGCTGTTGTAATAAGTCACAGTTCAATGATCTAGTTCCTCAATCACCTCAGAGTGGCATTTACTTTTAATTAGCGCTCGTTATGGCTTTAAAAATATGTGTACTGATATAATTTTAACTTTAATTAAGTTATGATTTTTGTCATTGAGGTCATTTACCTCATGGGCAAGAACTGAACACTTTTTTCTTGAATTATAAACTCCATTTGGCATCAGAAATCTAAATTCAATCAACACTGTGAAAACAAAACTGACGTACTACAGAGACAATCATATCTAAAAGAGTGGGTCTTGTTTGCCAGGACAAAATATCTAGTCTAAATAAAAGTTATAAGGTAAGATTTGGCTGAAGAGAATCTACCTTATCCAGTCTTATCCTTCAGTTTTTACAAACGAAAGTAAAAGTATTTTTACTTAAGTGAAAGTCGTCTAGTCAAAAGACAAAAGCAAAACACTGATTTTCAAGATATATTCTTTGAAAACAAGTCTTAATGTCTTTAAATTTATCAAGTTTTAAGAACATTGAGATATTTTCTGAAAAACAAGAGCGACATCTGATTTTTGCAGTGCACTCTTTTAAATATTCTGCTAAATGTGTTTCACTCAGAGAATGAAAAAGTTGGTTTGAATCCCTGCTTCAGTGCGTCATAGCTGCTTTGGCATTCCAGTCTTTGTTCTGGAACAATAAGGCATGGAATGACTGGCATGAGGTTGTAAAGACACGCAGATTCCATTAGTATTCATTGAACGAATACAGTAAATCCACATAATCCATCAACTGGAAAACAACGATGGCATCAGTGTACCATTCCACTCATTTATAACCAATAGATGTTTTATTTTTTACTTTTGTTGTGCAATTCAGTGCCAAATTATTTCATCTTGGTAAACTCCTAACACAGCAGTTAATGTTAAAGGGTCATTGACAAATAAAGATGTCCTGAGATGTCCACTTTCAGCAAATAATTTGAACTTAGTTACACTAAAAAATGTCAAGTGGTGTAACCAAGTACAAATAATTACATTTCTTTCCTTACTTGAACCCATGTATATTGAAAAAGAGTGAAATTATGTCCATTAGTGTATTTTTTAATCAAAATGGTAAGAACCTTGGTATTGTCATGGGTTGTTTGCGGGCAAGCAAAACTCTGGGATAACTCAGGAGGAAACATTTAGAGGCACAAGAAAAATGTAGAAGAAAAGAAAAAACAGCTAAAACCAGCCTGGTTGTTTTTAGCTGTTTTTTTTTCAGCAGGGTTATTCTTTTCTTGTTCTTGTCCATGTCTAAATCAGCAGGCTGGTTTTAGAGGAGTTTTGGCCATTTTCTCAGCCTGGCCAGGAGACCAGCTAAAACCAGCTACTTCCAGCTTAAACCAGCTAAGACCAGCCAACCAGCCAATCAGACAAAATTGCACGTGTATCATGGAGTAAGTGTGTACGTGGAGGAGATGCCCATAGTGGAGCTGCCGGTACAGGACGAGACCATGGAAGAGTTGTGAAAAAATGGTTCTGCTTTAAGAAGCTTTTCACCTAAGAATAATTTACCGGCTCAGGGTGCTGACCCACCAAAGACTGTCCGATTAGAGACTGAACAAAGATGATTCACGGGAATAACCCATTTATTGTCACCACTCAACAGACTGGTTTGTGTGTAGTTGTGATTGTGGTTGTGGTTTTTTATAAATTCACGCACAACACTTGATCCAAAAGCGATCTTTCAAGAGTCCGAATACAAAATGGTGCGCAGTAACTTTAGCGTCCGTCTCGGCCTCCCGCTGCACTGAACTACTGTCTCTGTGAGGGCGGGGGAGATCAGGTGATCCAGGTTTCTGGACGCTGGTTGGCTCAGGTGAAGTGCTCTATGTATGTGTGTGTGCCTCAACAAACAGAACGGGGAGATTTAAGAAAGAGGGGTTAGAATAACAGAAAGACGTAGACTTTTTTACAAGTTGACTATAAGAACCTTGGAACCACAGTCCTGAAAATCTACTGGACATCTGCATGCTATACATACCACATGACTTTGAAGATAAATGGATTTTTTTCTGTCATTAATAGTATTTTAAATTAACTTTCACATACAATATGAAAAAATTAGTAACATTTACCAAACAAACCCAAATCAAAGCAGCAGGATTCATTTTAAGAGAACTTGTAGGCAACTGCATGCAGGCTACCTGAAAGTAAGTTCACAACCTGTCTTTTGCAGCTACAGTAACTTTTAGGTACAGTAGATTCATCTACAGTAGCTGGACCAAGTATTGAGTACTTTCTTTCACTATGTATTTAGTATTTAGTATTGAATTGCTAAGGTATGTTGGAGTGGCACCATGAAGACATTTCTGTCAATAAGCGTTAATAAGAAAATCTTGAAATCAGTTCTGTAAGACATTAAGAGTCACTTGTATGCTTAGCACATATGGATTTTAAAAGTAAAATTGCTGTCAAATGTTAATGTTCCTGACATGGTTACTGACCTTAAGGAATAAGGTGACTAAGGTCATTAAGCATATACATGATAAACATACCTGTGTAAGTGTATAGAAGTGTTCTAGAAGAAGAAATTGGTTCTACTGAAATGATTCCTTTAAAGCTTCCAGTGTCACACTCTAGTAATAACAGCTGTGTCCTTTCTGATTAGTGATACGAGCTGAGGTAACTGGGGAGAAGATCATACACAACGATGAAAATATACCTGGCATGGGAAAAATTCAATATGAAATCCAAGTGATAAAGGTGAGCTAAAGTCCTTGATTAAATCAATGTTCTGCTTGGCTTTACGTCCAAATAATGAAATGGAGGGAGTTACAGTCTGTTTGGGGTTTTGGTCAATTAACTAGTAGAGTAGACAAGGGCTGCTCAACCCTGTTCTTGGAGATCTACCTACCTGCCGATTTTTGTTCCAGCCCTGCTCCAACACAGCTGTCTGTAATTATCAAGTGCTACTTAAGACATTAATTAGCTGGTTCAGGTGTATTTGTTCAGGGTTGGAGCTGAACTTTGTAGGACAGTAGATCTCCAGAACAGGGTTGGGCACCCCTGGTATAGACCAATAAAGGCAGTGTGGATATCTAAATATGAAAAGGCACATCAGATGGAAAAACAAAAACAAAACAAAACATAAAAAGTGTGACTATTTGGAAGTTACAGCTCTGCCACCTTGCTTGGCAAGTAGCACAACAATAGTCTGGTTAAACCAAACAAATGTATTGCAAAACTGTTTTGGCTGTTTTTGCAGGTGTTCAAGGGATTTGACAGAATAAAGGAAATTCAACATGTCTATACGAATGAGATGTCTTCAATGTGCGGGACCAGGCTTGGTTGTGGACAGTATCTGCTTTCAGGTAAAAGCATTTATGATGTTCTAACAAGCTACCAATTTTTTTCTGGACACTTGTCGGGGGGTCTGAAAGTGAGTTTTGCAATAAAAATATTTAAATGTGTTAAAAGATTATGCTTGCTGGTAACCTGATATGAAAACATTGGAAATGAACAGTGGTTCTCTCCATCTGCTGACTTAGATAAACTTATATATTCAAAATCTGTCTGCCCCTGAAAAGTGCAAGAGGGTGATTCACTGACTAATATCATACATAGACCACAGAGAAAATAAAATGACATTGCAATTTATAATATAGTGTGTTTGTTATCTCACAGGAAGCATCACGCCTGAGGGATTCTTCGTTTCAATGTGCGACTTTCTTGAGCTCTGGGACAGACTCTCCTTAATGCAAAAAAAGAACCTCAAATACAGATATCTGATGGGCTGTAACTGCATGGTAATAAACTATTTCATCTATTTCTTTCAACCTAGTTTACAAACATCCAAACATTATGATCAATTGCCAAACAAAAATATCATGTCATTGCACTGAATATTAACAAATATTATCAAGGGACTAGATAATACACAAAGCCAATTTAACAACATGTTGGGTTTACATGTTTTATAGGGACATTCCATAGGCGTAATGGTTTTTATACTGTACAAACCGTACTTTCTATCGCCCTACACCTACCCTACACCTACCCTACACCTAAACCTAGCCCTCACAGGAGATTGTGCACACTTTTACTTACTCAAAAAAACTCATTGTGCATGATTTATAAGCCTGTTTCCTCATGGGGACCTGAGAAATGTCCCCACAAGGTCAAAATCTACTGGTATTCCTATCCTTGTGGGGACATTTGGTCCCCACAATGTGATGAATACCAGGTACACACACACACACACACACACACACACACACACACACACACACACACACACACACACACACACACACACACACACACACACACACACTTCATAACTCACAACTCAACTACATTTTTATACTGTATAAACTGTATATTTTCCTAAACCTAACCCTACTCATGGCATTGTCTTTTTTTCATGACTTAATCTAAAGTGAGAACTATTTATGGCTAGTAACCAAATTGTAATCTCCACAGATCTCTATCTGCACCGAAAAGTCCTGTCAACCCAGCACAAAAAATGAGTGTATACTGACAAACTGGTCATCTTTATGGCCATTTGAGTATGGAGAACCAGTTCATGAGTCTGCCTGCATCAGACACAGCGATGGCTCCTGCGGCTGGTATGGAGGAATTGGCAAACCTTCTGAAAATGACACCATGGACGTGTCTGATGTCTGACGGCTGACGGCCGAAGCCATGAGTGGATTTTAACTTTAATTAAGAAGCTGCTTGATGCTGTTCAAGAAGAGTAGACAGCTTAACTGTAAACACATACAAGCCCTTTAACCTGATATACTTTCTTGTAGCCATACAGAACACCTTAGCCACCACTTAACGTCTCTCAAACAACCACCAAGAACAATTCTGCAACATTTTAGCAACCAACATACTCTTCAAACTGACATGTACAATTAAGATGTTACCATGAGTCTGTTGTACATCTGACATGTGATTGCATTAATCAATGATTTGCATTATAAATAGCAGGTGTTAGATTATTAGCATGCCATAGAATGCGATGACATATCATTTACATTAGGTCCATATCATTTTCTATTTAATAAGGAATAAAAGAGAAATGAAAATGGTTTGTTCAAACGTATCTTCTGTAACACAGACACATTAGAAAGAATGCGCAGTATATGAAAGTGCATTCCCACACCAGCTACACCCCTTTCTCGCATCTGCATTTACAAGTGCACGAGTGAGTTTTGGTACAGGAATATTGTGAAAGAAGTAGCAAAAGACAAAGCGTTAGAATTTGAAGTTGTACTGCTGGAACTGACTGTGTCGGCTTGAGCTTGTAAAGTGCAAAGTAAATACATTTCACACACTTGTGTCTGTCATTTTGTTTATGTGAATGTCATTTTACACATTTTTAACTATTAATCTGCAACTTCAAATTCAAAACGGTTCAGCTTTTTACATTAGAGCTGTGAGTGTAAATTTCAGCTTACAAATACAAATATTAACAAGACAAGTTCTTACATTTAAATCCACAACCACTCGAGTTATGCTACTGTTTTACCTTTATACAATGGACCTTTTTCACTTTTACAGATCTAAATAAATTTTTACAGTTTACATTTTATCTGTACTATTGTCACGTTCTATCAAGGGCGTGGGAGTGAAGGAACGAGGAGAAAGTGGTTAAACGGAAACAAACGGTCTTTAATAACAAAACCAAAGAGAATACAGGGGCAGGCAGGGAAACAAACATAGAACAACTTAGGGGAACTGGAAGACATAAGATGCCGAATACAGGACAGTGGAAACATAGGGCTAAAATACTGAACAAACTAGAAAATGACCAGGAAACACCTTGTTATTTTTTTAATGAAGTAATAACTAATAATAAAATAAACAGGCAACATGAAATAGAAAAAAAATGACAGGAATTAAGAAAGCTGCCAACGGTATTTTTTCTCACGCTACAGCAACGCAATGTTCATGTATTGCAAAAGGTTGGTTGTGTGGCCGTTTGCGATTAATCATGGTGATTGCAAGACAGTGTAACATCAGTTTGAGATTACAAACACGTTATTTAGGTGGATGATTGCAAAATAAGTTCTTCTACTAAAAGCCCAAAAAAGGAAAATAAAGCTACACTTAATCTCTTACAGCAGATGCATATTCATCATTTGCATATGTAGTTCTGTAGCACCTGGTGATTGCAAATGTGAATGTTTCGGTTTAAATATTTTTGATTTCAAGATCAGGGATATGTGGCCCATATGATAAACAGCAGTGATATAGGTGACTTTATCCTTTCAATAAAAATGTGAAGATTTGTAGCTGAGATTTTTAGTGGATTTTTAGCTAACATCACTTTGAGAGTCCAAAAAAAAGTACATGTGACACCTATTGATACCAATATATTGAAGTCTTATGAAGCGAAAAGATAGGTTTGTGCAAGATACGAAACATTATTACCTTTAACCAACAGCCTCAGCAAATGTCAAAGTCTGATTCTTTTCCTGCAAACAGGTTCTTTTGAATTCATTTAAGTGAACTGGTTTAAATAACCTATTTACCTGGTTGTTCACATAATGATGTAACATATATGCAATTATACTATTAAAGCACCCAATAATGATGTGAAATTATTAGTTACTAACAACCTAAAAAACAACAGGTATTAGCATTGTGTCAGTTGCTGACGCTTTGGGGAAAATTCCATTTCTCTGAAATACTGAAGCCTAAATACATCAGATTACACACCTGGATGAACAAATTAATTTTTTTTTTATGTAAGACGGTGCTGAAGGTCATTTCATCAGAATCTGACTGGGAAGCAGCAAGCATTCACTTTAGTGCAAGTATGCAGTGCTCATTCCCCTTATCTCTAGTGACTGAGATGTTCCCTTTAAATACTGTTGATTCCCTTGGTGTGTTTCTTTGTGTTTCCTTTTGGGAACACAATTCAGAAGAACCATCCTGTGAGCCCATCTTATGATCATTTAGGGTTCAGGGTCTGGGAAAAACTGCCAAGAGCCTACACTGAAGAAGGATTGCTTAGAGACAAGAATTAACTAAAACACTTTAGTATAGGGACCAATTCACACTGTTAACTTGTTGCTTATTAGCATGCATATTACTAGCATATTATTACTTATAAAGCACATATTCTGCATGACCATATTCTTAATCCTAACCAATACCTAAATTTAACAACTACCTTACTAACAATTATCAAGCAACAAATTAGGAGTTTATTGAGGCAAACGTTGTAGTTAATGGTTTTGTTAAAAGTGATAACTGGACCTTAAAATAAAGTTTGACCGAATTAACAGTACCTAACAGTCATGCCGTACAGACCTTGGAGGGGTCAAAAACAGCTAAGCAGACAAATTCTGTGCCTGAACAGCAGGGATGTCAAATTATAGAACCTGGCAGAGGTGGATGGACCAGCCAGTTGCCACGCAGATACCATGCCTAGGAGGAGTCCCAAGGAGGCACAGGCCAGCACTATTGCATCAATTTTCTAAAGAGCCTGTCTTTGCTTCATAACTAAAGGCAGCCCTTTAGTGTGACAGTTTAGCTACAACAAGCTAGACCAACTTCGGGAGCCAGGCTTAGTTCCGACAGAGCAGGGTCAATAGGGACAGAGTGTCTGTCAATGTCAAGTTAATTTCTAGGTTACAATTTATAATAACTAAAAAAATGATCAAATGGTTTTACAGTAACAGAATCATAACATTCGAAACAAAACACAGAACAGGGGACTGTATTAATCTAAGTTTTGTAGCTTAGATTTACAATCAGAAAATATTTGGGCTGTTTTAACACAAAAGGGAAGACTGTTCCACGGTTTACAGGCAACATTGGAAAAGACTAATCCCTTCTTAATTTTAGTCTAGGAGCTTCCTAGTACTTAGGTACTAGGAATGGTTAGCATCCTCTGATCTGAAGATCTTAGGAATCTCAAAGAATTGTGGACAGACACAAGACTTGATATATAAGTAGCTGTTTAAAGATTTAAAAACAAATAAAATAATCTTAAAATCGATTTTATAACAGACAGGAAGCCAATGAAGGGACATTAAATCCAGATTAATATGCTCATGCTTGTGTACAGCCAACAGAAATTTAGCTGCAGCATTCTCTGAAGTAGAGAAAGATCATTGGTTTACAACTACATAAAGGGAATTTTAGTAGTCAAATCAGCTAGAAATAAAGGCATGAATGACCTTTTGTCCACGGGGGTTACCACAGGGAAATGCTTGCATGTACAAATTAGGCCGCTCATATCAGGAGCGACAGATATTAATTTTGTGTTGCATATTTGACTCTCAAAGGACTTGCATTTTATGAATCATCAAGGACTAAACATCTTCTTTACTGGTGCTAAAGAAAAAAAATATATATCATCTAAATCTTGGATGGCTTGAGTGTGAGTAAATTACCAGCAATGCAGCCATTTTTAAAAGATGCTCTTTTTGATGGAGGATTGTCCTGAATGTCACAATGTGTTTCTGCAGTATAATGCACTTTAAAAAAAAAAGAAAAAGAAAATGTAATTCTTCATGACAGTTTACTGGTGTTTTTTGCTTTATCATGTTATTGCTCAATCTTTAATACACTAGACTTCATAATCAAACTTGAGAGTTGATGTGCGTGTCTGTATGAGAGGTGGGGTTCGTGAGGTTAGATGGGTGGGAGATATAAGAGCTATATAAGATGCCCACTACGATTTAGAGATCTTTGGATAAAGAGAAAGAAAAAAGAGAAACAATCAAAAAAGCTCTAGCTGGTCGAGATCCTGAGTATATTGTTTAATCTTGCTGTAAGAGTGTGAGGATGGGCATCCCGCTGTCTGCCGCTGTGACTCTAGGGTTGCTGTTCTTCCTGTCTGTGGGACTGAACGAGCAGGTGGCCGAGGGCTGCGAGTGTATGGCAAGACACCCTCAACAGCTGTTCTGTGCGTCTGACATAGGTACGTCAAACACATGAACTGCTAATTAAACATAAGAAGTTTTCTAAAGCTATAGGTGCAGGAACATATCGCTATAAAATAAGCTAACTTTGTAGTTAGATCCTTTCATTACAGTGTAAGTTACATTAGTTAAATGAATATTTTCACCCAAGTAACATGAACTCTTTTCTTTTGTAGTGTCAAATTATTTAAAGAGAAAGTTCAACCAACAATTAACATATAATTTCAAACCAACATGACTATTTTGAACACAAAGGAAGATATTTTGAGAAATGTTTTTTTTTTTTTTGTGGGCTCTAGGAACATTTTTTAAAAGATAAAATTAACACATTTTTGTCGCATCTGTCTATTTTACCAATTAGTGATTCGAGCTAAGATCACTGGAAAGAAGGTGATCAGCACTCCGCATGGATTGACTGCATACAGTGTCAAAACAATCAAGGTGAGAAAATGTACTTGCCACATCATTTTCAAATCCAAAATTTGCCAATAAATCTTTCTTAACTATAAATATTTTCTTGTTTTTTTTTTGTTTTGTTTTGTTTTTTCCTTTCCAGACGTATAAGAGTGTCAACAAAAAGCCAATTCGGTACATCTACTCACATCAGACTTCATGTGAAGTCACTCTGGAAAATGATGAGTATCTGCTGTCAGGTAAAATTATTAATTATCTAAAGTCAGATTTTGAACTGGGTCTGAACACCCTAATTCCTGATGCTGGTTGTGAGCATAGATTAAGGCTGGAATACACTACACATCAATGCTTAAATTTTTAGCTCAGATTTGCAGTCTAGACAAGTCAACGAAAGTTACTGAAAGTCAGAGCCATTCTGCAGATTTTGGGCAGTCTTGAAAGATTTCACAGAAATAGTGTATTAAGTTATTCAACCAATTTTTTTCTTTTTGCTCCGTTCTGTGAGAGAATATCAGATAATTTGAGATGATTTTAAAGCACATATTGTTTTTACCTATCATGCATTACCTAGCAACAAGGCACATGTTTCATGTATTTTCAGACAGTGGATTTTTTTGTTCTGAATTCTTAGACTTAAAATATCCATTTGATGTTCCAAATATCTTCTTCATATTGAAAACTCTTGAAACTCTTGAAAAGCTATTAAAAAAAAAAAAAAAAAAAAAAAAACTGGATATTTGAGGTCTAAGAATATTTTGATATAAAAGACTGTTTTGATAAAGCAAGCTAAAAACATTCTGGTTAGTATAAAAGTAGCTTATATTAAAGCCATAGAGATAAATATGTTATGTTTCTTTTTTAACCTAAGGAAATGTCGAGGATGGAATGATCTTCATTGATTTATGTAACCTTGTGAAGCATTGGAACCATGTCTCCTCATTTGAAAAGCGGTACCTCAGCATATATCAGAGAGGCTGTGACTGTGAGGTAATAATCTAAATCATTTTCTTACAATAATAACATAGTCTGAACACAGTGCAGAGCTGTTGAAAATTGCTGTCATTTTTTGCCTAATTAAATTTTCTGCAATTTTGAATGTTGTCAAACACATTATGTTCAGACTATGCTTTTCAAAATGTTTTTTTGTGTTAGCCACAAACTATCACTATTGATTTATTGTCGTTTTTAAAGTAGTAAAACAGTTGTTGTCATGTTATAAGCAGATAAGAGCTCAGTCATCTCTCAAACTGTGATCTCCACAGATATCACCCTGTACTGGAGCGTCCTGTTGGATCAAAATGCTTCAAAAAAAATGTCTGATGAGAGTCAAAGATTTATTCATTATTGATGATGAAGAGGCTCTTCAGTCTATTTGCCTGCAAAGCAGCGACGGCTTCTGCAGATGGAATAAACCTCGTTGATATATAACTACAACAGCTCCTAAAAATTACAGCCTGATGATCAAGTTCACCAGCCATTTGTCAATTTGAAAGTGTGCCATTTTTTTTCAGAATGCGTAGAACATGTTTAAATGAATTTAAACATTTATTGAAGCTTTGCAATGCAGTCAACAATTACATACAAAACAATGTTTTATGGGGATATGTGATTAACTATTAAACATTTTTGTATGTGAAAGTGTCTGTGTGTATTTAATGTGAAATGTAAGCAAGTTTATATAGATTTGAATGTTCGTAGTCTTCAGAAGCAAAATAACTAAATAAATCAGAATCAGAATCAGAATCAGAATGAGCTTTATTGCCAGGTATGTTTGCACATACTAGGAATTTGTTTTTGTGACAGAGCTCCACAGTGCTACAGAATGACAGTGACAAGACGATACATATTATAAAAAGAACAATATAGAAGTATACAAGACAGACAATGTGCAAAAATAGCAAAGACATTTGAATGGAAGTAAGTATGTGCTTTAAATAAATAACGGAAAAATGAATAAAGAATGTATAGTGTTGTATGTTCCACGATCAAGTGTTCATGAGATGGATTGCCTGAGGAAAGAAACTGTTTCGGTGTCTGGTCGTTCTAGTGCTCAGTGCTCTGTAGCGCCGACCGGATGGTAACAGTTCAAAAAGTGAGTGTGCTGGATGTGAGGGGTCCAGAGTAATTTTAGCAGCCCTTTTTCGTACTCTTAAATACACTTTACCTCACTTAAAAGTACTTTTCAATTGCAATGTATTATATGTAAGCAATAAGGTGCAAGAGGCCGTGCGGTATTGTGAATAAGTCACAGCTGAATGCTGTTCTTAAGCACAACGCAAGGTAGTAAAATTATACCATTGCCAACTTAGTTAATCAGCTCTGGTAAACACTTCAACCACCACTCTCCACTTCTTTCTCTGAATATCATTCCAGTCCCATTGTCCATCCAGCTACATACTTGGGCACTCTGGAGGATGTCATGCGGCAGATGTTTTCTACTTCAATGCTCCCTTGTATTTGAAATATAGCCACACAGTTTTTCCGCTAACGGAGCGAAGTTTGCTTGCATCATTACCCTGCGCTCTGGCCATGCTCTACAATAGGATAATAAATGTGGGATCATGCAAGCTTAGTCACTTGTTCGCTCAATGCTTTCACACATCATTTCAAAGAGCTTTTTAGACAATTTGTCAGCAAGGCTTCCATCCACAAACAACTTTACAAACTGTGTCAAGGTAACTAATTTGTTCAGAATATGCTTAAAAATTTCATACGCTTGGATGCCAGCCTCATCACCAGGTATTGTCAGGGTCTCGCATTGCTGTAGCCCTCACAACTCACAGTGTTTGACGAACCATTGGACTTGAGAATCTCATTCAATGCTCTATTTGCATTTCTCAATGCATAATCACCTGTAATGAGAAATTACCGACCTTGCAATTCCTGCCATCTCAGCACAATATCCTCTAGCACCAGGGAATGAGAATTTCCTCACTGGAAAGCTCCTCAAAAATCTCCTGTAAGGAACCTCTAAATATCCATTCCATCCTGCATAGGCCACTTGGACATGAGACATTTTCACACGTATACTCCTTTGAGGACATCTAAATGTGGAAGTAATTTCTCTGCTGGTGCTGGAAGGCTCAACCACCGAGATCATTCTGGGATGCCCGTAGGTCAAGTCAAGTCAAGTCAAGTCAAGTCAAGATTATTTATACAGCTCTTTTCACAATACAAGTTGTGTCAAAGCAACCTTACAGTATTAAAATAATAAAGTAAAATGTCAAGAATAATGCAAAAGTTCCATATTGCAACAAAGTTAAATTGGGGAGGACTCATCTGGTTCCCGTGGCCTTGTGTCGGTGGCCGTTTAGGGTAGGAGTTCTTTCTTGATGATCTGTCCATCTGTCCATCTGTCCAAGTCCATTTACCACACTTACTGACTGAGCACCCCTAGTCTAAAGTGCATGGCGCAGGTGCACGTAGGGCATGTCCGAATCCACTTTTGCTAGTTTAAGGATGGGAAAAATGTCTAAAAGGGTTGTCCCTTTTCTCTTAATGAGTCATGGGTGTGTTTTGGGCATAACGCACACTAAACCACAGTCTCATCTTTCATTCCCTTTAAGAGCCAGTTGCGCTCATGGGCCGTGCCCCCCAAACCAGTTACTATGCACCCCCTTTCCATTCTCTCCCCTTTTTGCTGAATGTGGTCATTATTGAAAGTGAAAGGGAAATAAAAAAATAAAAAAAATAAAATAAATAAATATAAACAGCGCGCATAAGAAAGCAAATGACTATCGTTTATGACATAGGCATTTTTTTTATTTATGTACACAATAATAATATTTTACATTGTAATCCTTTGGCCTGTTTGTGTTTATTATATATATATATATATATATATATATATTAGTGGTGGGCATAGATTAATTTTTTTAATCTAGATTAATCTAGATTAAATCTTGAAATTAATCTAGATTAATCTAGATTAAAATGGCTAATTTGAATTCTTCTGAAAGCATTCAGAATATGTGTGCTACCCAAATAATGACTAAAAGTAAGTCTTTGAGAACGGGTTTCTCAAGCCAGGTGGCGCATTAGACCAGGCGCTCATCTCCTGTTTCCAAAATGCATTACAAACTGCTTGACAATTGCATTTAAAACACAATTAACTATACAAACTTGTGTAACCAAGTACTTCTGCGCAAAAGGCTGTACTATTCAGTTGTTGCATATAGTATAATGTCTTTATTTCGGGATTATCAAAGTAAATTATAACTCAAACTTGAGTTTTTACTGTGGCACAGCAGATTTTCACTGGGGCACGTGCCCCAGTAAAAAGGGTCTAGCAACGCACGCACCTGCCCTGAAGCGGCTTCATAACTGCATCCATGTCTGCGCGTCTCATTTGATGTGGTAATTTCACAGAAGTTGAAGACTCGTTCTCGCCCCCTACATTGCAATTCAACTAGATATACGTCATCCGCGCTAAAATATCAAAGTGAAAGTCATCATATCTTGCGTAGTTTAGACCCAGCTCCCAACCCAACTTTGAGAATAGATTAACGGCGATATTTTTTTTATCGCGCGATATGAGTCTCACGTTAACGCAGCACGTTAACGCCGATAACGGCCCACCACTAATATATATATATATATATATATATGAAGAGTTTTGTTGCAAAACGAGATATATCCATTTTGAGAAATGTTGGTTATTTGACATTATTATTTAAGACATCAACAGTCAAGTTAATTTACAATTTTTGTACATAAAACTATTACTTGAGCTCAGTGAAGGCCAGAGACACAATATTCTTCAAATCCAGGATATTTTTTATTTAATTTTATGTAGATAAATAGTTCATAAATAAGTAAAAAAACCATGCCAAAATGCAACATACTTATCTTAACATTGTCAAACATCTTAAATTGGTAAAAAAAAAAACAAAAAAAAAAACATCATAAATATATGGAATAGTATATACAAAAATTGATGAATAATAATAAGATTCTGAGTTAGTTTTGGCCAGAACATACACAACATAACTTTTTTTTTTTTTTTGCAAAACGCTATATATCCACCTTAGGCTATATTCTACTACTGTAATACCGTTAAGAAAAGCTAGTGAACCATTTTGTGTGTGTGTGTGTGTGTGTGTGTGTGTGTGTGTGTGTGTGTGTGTGTGTTTGTGTGTGTGTGTTTGTGTGTGTTTGTGTGTGTATTTTCGAAAACCAAACCTTTATGATCAGAGCGGGCGGAGACGCGGTGTCACAGTTCTTGTCTCTGTTGCACCGAGTCCGCGACACAAGCTCGCCTCGCCCCGTCATATTTAATGTATTATTTCACTGTAATAATAATAATAATAATAATAAAAATATTAAAAATTAATTATTTAAAAAATAAACTTAGAAATGTAGCCTTGCAGACATCTGGCCTTCTTGAAATCAGCGGAGACTCGTTCCCTGCTGCATTTGTTTATTGTTGAGAGACGGAGGAGTATTTTATCCCGTTCCACTTTTGTAGTGTTTTTATACATTTTTGTGAAGTTGAAGGCTACATCTTCATATGACAGTTTGTCGGCATGACACAGACCAGCATTACTCGCGCGATGACCACAATACATTTTCGGATGTTTTCCCTCCCCTGAATGCCTTGCCCGTTTGGTCTTCTCCCTTTGATGATTTTCTTTAGATGCCTTCCTCTTTCTCCCAACAGCAGCTGGAATGACCGGCTCCAATCCGTCATCGAAATCCATGACATTAGCTTGACTCTGAAGCTTTGATTCTCTGACTGACAGACAGCTGTTTAACCTACGTGACTGACAGCTCGCCTACAGTATTAACAATTAAATGGTGAACGTTTTTTAGTTAGCCTATTGAATCCTCTTTTTAAAAATACATGTTTTTTGTTTTGATATTATCGTTAAATGAATCTATAAGCAAACTCGGAGCATTTCACCGGCGGTGACTCTCTTCCCAGGGGATGCTGAACTCGCGCACGTACGGTCATATCGCACTTTGCAAAGAAACTGGTCTGGCGGATATCGCGTTTTGTGAAAAAAATACATTTTGTAGTAGGCCTAAAATATACATTCTTAAATTTTATTAATGGCAGCAATTCACACATAGATTAAGGGACATCTGAACAGTGATTTCCAATAATAAAATCCAAATGTCAAAAAATGGCGTTTATCGCGTTTTGCAACCAAACTCTTCATATATATATATAAATTGTGGCATTTACTTTATAACAGGTTTTAGTTGGTCAGTGGCGCAGTTTATTTCAGTTACTTAAAAATAGCAATGGGCCGGCACAGTACCTGAACACACCTTGTTTTCAGACCAGGACTCCCATGGCACACAAATTGGTGCAAAAAGCATTTGCTGTTTAAACAACATGGAGCAGTACAGTACGTGAAAATGGCTGAAACTAGCAAATATCACTTGCGCCAACTTGGTGAACCTTTGCCCAAAGGGAAAGTTCATCCATTATTTAGAACAGAAGGCCACAAAGGAGTACATAGAAGTGGCACTGTGTCAGGAATACCTCCACCCTTCTATGTCCCCTGCCATTTCCAGTTTCTTCTTTGTGGCCAAGAAGGATGGAGGTCTGAGGCCCTGTATTGATTATCATGCCCTTAACCAATATACTATCAAGTACCACTTCCCCTGAATCCAAAAGGTCTAGAGATTCCTTGAAAAGTTAGACCTGCATGGCCCGTACAACCTTATCCAGATACAGAAGAGAGATGAATGGAGGACCGCCTTCATCACACCAACAAGACATTATGAATATTGGGTTATGCAGTGTGAACAGCCTATACCTAAAGCTTGGGAAATGTGAGTTCCATAAGCCATCTATTCAGTTTCTGGGTTACATTATCTTCTATTGCAGCATCCCTATATAAGGGCTATTAAGTATTATTTTGCAAGCTTTATGACTATAAACGACAAATTTGGTGGGCAAGCAGTCATCTCTATAAAAAGCTTGCAATCAGGAATATTATGAGAGAGATTAAATCTAATATATAAAGTGACCTTCCCTCCCCGCTTGAAGCAGGGGGGATATCAAGAAGGGAATGAAGCCCCCATATCACAGCTGGCTATATTTCACCCTCCATTCATTAACAAAGCTAAGCTTAGTTTTCTTCTTTTATTTTCAATATCAGGGTATTGGCAAATATTGCTTGTTGCTAAAGGCTTGTTGAGTAACATGCTTGTTGCTTTAGGCTTACTGGTTATTATTGTGACATGCTTGTTCTTTTAACTGTTGTTTAAGGCTGATCTGATTTGAGTCAACAACAAGCTATCTAGTTTATCAGTAACATGCAGTGTCATCTGGGTGGAGGCAACATGCTTACTGCTTTAGGCTTTTCTTGTTGCTTAAGCTTCTGGTATTGACAAACGTTTGTTGCCTTAGGGTAACTGCATCTAAAGGGCACACTGCTCTTTTTACCTGCTTACAATCAAAAAGCACCCCCATCGCTTATACTCTCCTCGTGTGATGGGAACACTGCCCCAGCCTCTGCTATTTAAGTCAAGTCACCTTTACAGATACAGATTGTGTCAATGCAGCTTTACAGTAAATTGGAAAATAGTGTGTCAATAATGCGAAAGGACAACAGTAAACATTCAAAATTCAGTTAAAGGCAGGTCATCATTGAATTCAGTTCGAACAGTATCTGTGCAATCAGGTCAACAGAATTCAGAATAACATGCTCTTTCTTTCAGTTTTTTTTTTTTTTTTTGCTGTCAGTTTTTGGTTATTGCTGCTCTCCTTGCTCTTATTCTTGGATGGGCTGAAAGTTTTTGCCTAGAACCGAACTATACTGTCAATACAAACTTTGTGCTAATTGTCAATCAGCTTAAATGATAAGTGGTCCTGACAGAATTTCAGTTAGTTTGCCTCTCCGCAGGGGCGGATTTAGCCATTTTGGGGCCCAATGCAAACACAGAAATGGGGCCCTCTACATATTTTGTTCCTCCTTGTAAAACTGTTAAATCGTATTCTCATAATATATTACCTGTGCAATAATATTTATTATCTATTCACAAGGAAGAGTTGCCATTTGTTCTATTTACCTTGGTTTCCAAGCAGAATCTCCTAACTAGATCTGTTTGCTGCTGCTTAAATTGGAAAAGTTGTTTATAGTCTTCTATCTTGTTTTACTAAAGCGAGAAGAAACACACAACATAAATCATGTAAATCAGGGGTCACCACACTCGGTCCTGGAGGGCCGGTGTCCTACAGAGTTTAGCTACAACCCGAATCAAACACACCTAAACCAGCTAACAAGGTCTTAATAGGTATACTTGAAACTTCCAGGCAGCTGTGTTGAGGCAAGTTGGAGCTAAACTCTGCAGGACACTGGCCCTCCAGGACCGAGTTTGGTGATCCCTGATGTAAATGATCAATATGGACACATAAATGCAAAATGCTGTATTACAGTCTTCGTCATTACTATAATGGCCAAAAGTGAACACGGAAGTGCTGTTACCTGCACAGGGCTTGAAATTTACTTTTTTACTTGGTAGCACTGGTGCCCCCACGTTCAAAAAGTTAGGAACACCAAAAAAAAAATTAGGAGCACCCAATTTGTTTTTAGTAATGCACGATGCACCGATCTTGAGTATTCAGGGCCGATTCTGATTGTCGATGTTTTACAAGCAAATGGGCTAATTCTGAAAGCCTTTGAAATAAATTTATTTTACGCCTTAAGCAATGGACAAGAATGAATGTAAACATGAGTACATGAACAAGCTGGTTAATTTCTCTATTAGAGCCATTTAAATTAGAGGCAGCCACTGTATTTTTAAACAATCTACAGTAGAAATGACAAAAAATAAACGACACAGTTCGTTCTTAGTGGTGTTGACAAATGCAGCCATAATCAAAGTAGGCTCCTCTGTTAATATTCAAATTGCAAATAGAGACCGAATTTTTCAAGCATGATACAGAGCTATAGACAACATTATCATCTTATTATCTGCTCACATACTAATAACAGCCTAGATATTTTATGTAGCCTAATTTGCGCGCATTGGGAAGTCACTCTCTAAAGGTATTAAAATTGCTTTTGAATGTGCGTGCGCGTTTCACTTTTGGTTTTAACAATCGCGCAAAACTCTCGACGGCGCTGAGCATGTTAAAATCCAAGAGATTACTTTAACAAAGCCATTTGAAAGTAGGAGAACACAAACGGGATTTTGAAAAGTGCGTCCTCAATGGAAATTACGCCCCTGCGTGAGTGGAACTCTGCCACTGAGTTATCATTTGATGTGGATGTATGCTGCGTTGTACAGTATTGAGACGGAGGCGCCAGAATGTATCTGACAGAATGTACGCTGTAGCACGAAATATAGAATATTTCTTCAATCACTTCCGCAGTTCTGCAGCAGATGCGACGTGAAATAATGGAATAGTCCAACAGTGTGGTGTTCGAGGGAGGCGCCAGTTTCCATAAAATATATTCTATAGTATTCTGATGACTTTTCAGAGAATCTTTGACATTTGCCACAAAGTAAAAAAAAAAAAATCACCTCGACCAAATTTTTTTGAGGGGGCCCCCTTGCAGCTCGGGGCCCAAGGCAACTGCCTACCTTTGCCTAATGGCAAAGTCCGCCCCTGCCTCTCCGTTCATGGTCTGTAACAAGCCCAAGTGTCTGTCTTGGACACCAGCAACTACTACCGCATTCCAACAACTCAAAAAAGTCTTCACCACTGCTCTTACCCTTAAACAAACCAATACAAACATCCCTTTATCGTGGTAGTGGACGCCTCTACAACTGGGGTAGGAGCAATTTTGTCCCAATGTCAGGGCAATCCACCAAGACTCCATCCATGTGCCTTCCTTCTAAGAAACTGCCCCCAGTGGAGCAGAACTACGACATTGGTAACTGGGAATTGCTAGCTATCAAATTAGCTCTAGAAGAATAATAAAATTGGCTGATGGGAGCCAAACACTACTTTGAAGTTTTCACAATACCTTACCTGGGCTGGGTACACACAATTTTCCCTCAAACACCACACCACAGGATTCACTTCCTCTCAGTACATGGTCGGCTGTTACCTTCATCAGGAGAGACATTGGAAGTTCCTGTTGTAGACCATTAGTTCAGGGAGAGCAAGAGTGTCTAAGCCTTAGCTCAAAATTATTTTAAAAGGACAGTTTGAAGGCATATGAGCCAGGCTGATCATAGAAGAGCCAAAACCAAGGATATCCACTTTCAGATGCTCTGTCCGAGATACACTGGCACCTTCACCATACAAAAACAATTAAATGCAGTCACATACCACTACTGTTTAGCCCCTTCTCTTCATGTCTGCTTCCTCAAACCTCACTATCCTTCTTTGGTTCCTCTACCCGAAGTGTCTGGCACAGCAGGCAGTCTTCTTCTTCCCACTTCCCTGTATGAAAGGCCGGTGTATGCAGTCTCTTACATCTTGGACTCCTGATGATGGGATAGTAGACTTAAATATCTCATTGTCTGGGAGGTGTACAGGGCTGAAGAAAGATCCTGTGTACCACAAGAGGAAGTAAACCCACGCTTGCTAACCGATTGCAACCATCCAGAATGACCTGCATTCAGGAGCACCCACATCATCATATTAAAGGTGCCATAAAATGGAAGACTATATTTACCTTGGCATAGTTGAATAATAACAGTTTTGTACATGGACATGACATACTGTGAGTCTCAAAACCCACCATTTCCTCCTTCTTGTATAAATCTGGTGTTTGCAAAAGACCACTGAAAAATAGGCTAATCCTACCATAACAGGGACTATTACGTAATAGTTGCAATCATTAATAGTTACGCACCCAACATTTGCATAGCTGAATCATTAGAAGTTCTGCAGCTAGGCTATTGTGAAAAAAAAAACAAAAAACAAAGTGAGGACAATAGGGAAAATGGCAGATCAGGGGAATAAATGTTATGTTCCAGGTTGTGCAGGGGATGTTTAGTGCAGGGATGGTTGGTGTCTGTAACTTACTCAAAAAGGCAATAAGGCGAGCCACTGAAGAGACATGGTTAGCTTACTGCTAGCGGTAGCCTGTTATATTGCAGTACATAAGATTTTACTTACCACATAAACGGAGAGCTGGAGAGTTGACTGCGAGGACAATGGCCAATGATTTACAGATCCTGAGCATCACTAACAAGCATCTAAACTTATGTGGTAAGTACTGCCGCTGTAGTATAACGTTACACAGAGCACATGCGATCACAAAAGTAAAAGTAAAATGATTGCATTCAAAATGGCAGTTTCAATAAACCGCATATTAATAGCAGCTTGAGCTCCTAGATTAAATATATATTTTCCTCCATGTGCGAGCTACTGAAATGAGAGCATCAGAGCCGAGAGAATCATAGCAGAGCTTATCATTATTATTCATGAACCTTCCAAATAAGGTAATAACAGACCATTTAATTCTAGGGACAAATCCTAGGGTTGTAAATGGACCTGTAAACCGTTTCTGGAGAATTCTTGACCTTTCCTATGCCATATACCTTCTATGTAGATATCAGAGAACATTTCAAAATATTGTATTAATGCATTTTTGGCACCTTTAATATACATACTCTCCATATAAGATATTAGGGGAAAAATGCTCCTGTATGAGTTCTTGAACAAATCACTTATATAAATGACTCAGTGACTCAGTGAATTTTATAGTTAAAGTGTTAATCTCATAACATTTATGCAACTGTAATTGCAGTGTAAATGCATTATTGCCACTTCTAAATATTACTTCATGCAGCTACTGTGCTACTGTGCAATACTTAGACAGATTTTGTTTACACTTATTTCGAATGGTGACAACAGTCTGTTTTTCTTTCTCATAGATAATATACTAAGAGAAAAATCTGATCTGTTTTCAGTTACATATTTATAAATATTTGGTTCATTTTGTAGATTTGAATTATGAATTAACGCAATACTGCACAGTATTGTGATACTACTTGGTATTGCAATACTTCAGCTGGTACAGTATTATAAGACATTTTTATGGTATTGTGACAACCCTAATAAGAAGTTCACATTCAAAACTAGCAAGCACACTAATATTTTTCACTGTTATTCACAATATTATATGTTCCCTACCAAAGCTACACTCGATGCTGCGTATCAATACGCTGATTAGAACATTCTTTGTTCGACCGGTTGTGAAGCATGTGTGCCAAACACACCAAGAATTTGGCCTAAATAACCTCGGTAGGTGACGTAATTGATTGAACACACCTGAGGGTTTATAAATAGATGTGAAACGAACACACCTTCAGGTTTCTTTGTCTTCAAGGACCCTGTTCGCAAAGCGAAAGTAACAGAAAAATAGAAAAGCTTACCATGTCTGAGTTGAAGAGATGCTTGCGTCCATGTGTCAGGCTCATCTCTGATGACGATCCACATGGTTTTTGCTTCGAGTGTTTGGGGGAGGAGCACGCTGCTCTCGGGCTCGAGGGAGAATGCGAGCACTGCGATCTGTTACCTATCAAAGTGCTTCGTGCGCGGCTCGCTTTTTTCAGAGAAGGGCAAGCAGCCTTTCCCTCGTTAAGATCCTGGGGGTCGCGTGTTGATCTGGCTGAGGCACGTGAGACGGGCATGCCCCTTTCTCTCGTGCTCTCACCAGAAGAGGAAGTTTTACCATCCGTTTCTGAAGCGCACCCCGGTGCTTCTTCTGAACGGATGGAGGAAAACTCATCTCTGGTTTCTGTGGAGATAGACATTGAGAGTGCCACCTCCGAGCGCTCCTCCGGTGATGATATATCATATGAGGAGTTACTCGAGGTGGTAAGTCGATAGATTAAAGCTCGACTGGCCACAGGAGTCTGAGACCCCCAAACACTCGAAGCTGGATGACAGATATCTGTCAGGTGGCCAGGGGGAGGGGCCTCAACGACGGTCTCTCCCCTTCTTTAGTAATCTCCATGACGAGCTAGCTCGTTCATGGAGTAAACCTCACTCGTCCCGTGTCTTTGTAACCTCGAGGTCGATTTATTCGACTATCGTGGACGCACAGGCACGGGGCTATAAGATGATGCCCCAGATAGACGAGACGCTTGTGGGCTATCTCTCTCCTGGGAGCTCATCGTCTCTAAAAAAGCCTTCGCTCCCCACCAAGCCATGTAGAATGACATCTTCGCTGGTGGGGAAAGCATTTTAGGCAGCGGGTCAGGCTGGTGCTGCCCTGCACACCATGGCCATCTTGCAGGCGTACCAGGCTGACCTGCTTAAAGACTTGAGCACCGGCGGGTCTATTGATGAAGAGGCGTTTCTCGAACTGCGCCGAGCCACAGACCTGTCTCTCTGTGCGACCAAGCAGACGGCCCGTGCTATCGGCCGTTCTATGGCTGCTATGGTTTCCACGGAGAGACACTTGTGGCTCAACCTCACAGTCATCAAGGAGAGGGATCGATCATTCCTCCTTGATGCCCCCCTCTCACCTTCCGGCCTATTTGGCGGCGAAGTCGACACCATCGTCACTAGGTTCCGGGAGGCGAAGCGTCACGAAGAGGCGTTTGTGAGGTTTCTTCCCCGCCCTGCTCAAGCGTCGGGACTGTCGGCCACCCAGTCCCGACCAGGTCCGGTCTCACTGAGGCGAGAGGCTCAAAAGGAGAGTGTGGCCAGTCGTGCACCTCCTCACAAAGAATGGGGGACGGCTCGCCGCACTCCTCAGCCTGCTTCTAAGAGGCCGGATCTTAGAAGTATCCTCTCCAAAAAGCGGTCCTGAAGGTTTTGCGCCCAGAACCGTGAGGTTGTGCCCCCCCGGGGAGGGGCGCGTAAAAATCCAGCAGAAAATAGGGGCTCCTTCCCGGCACCCCCAGGAGACCGCTGTAAAATCTCTGCCGCTTCTGGCGTTTCAGGAAACAGCAGTCTCCAGCGAAGTGTTACGTGGTCGGTTGCCTCCTGCCTCCATTCAGGACACCGCACATCTAACACCCCCCCAGCCAAGCGAAGTGTCAAAACTTGTGCCCCTTTCAGAGAAACTGGCAGCGTGGAAACTACTACCAGGTATCTGTCCATGCGTCGTAAGGACTGTCAAAAAGGGCAACAGGATTCAGTTTGCACATCGTCCTCCGCGTTTCAATGGCGTGGTCTCCACTTCCGTGAAACCGGAACGAGCGCATTTATTGACACAGGAGTTGCAGACATGTTCCTCTGCCAGACAGAGAGTCAGGCTATTACGGCCGATACTTCCTAGTTCCCAAGAAAGATGGGGGGTTGCATCCAATTTTGGATCTTCTTTTGATCTAAGAACTTACAAGTTCAAGATGCCCACAATCAAGGTGATTGTTTCCCAGATCCAGCCAGGGGATTGGTTCGTGACAATCGATCTCAAGAACGCTTACTTTCATATAGAAATATTGCCACAACACAGGAAGTTCCTGAGGTTCGCTTTCGGGGTCGAAGCTTACCAATATCGGGTTCTTCCCTTCGGCCTAGCCTTGTCACCCCGCACGCATACAAAATGCATGGATGCAGCTTTGGCTCCTCTGCGACTCCAGGGCATCTGCATTTTGAACTACATAGACGACTGGCTAATTCTGGCCCAGTCCCAAGAGCTAGTGCTTCGACATCGGGATGTCGTCCTAGCTCATCTTGATTCTCTGGGGTTGAGACTCAACGCCAAGAAAAGTATTCTCTCTCCTGCCCAGAGGACAACGTATCTGGGGGTTGTATGGGATGCGATCGCAGTGCAGGCACAGTTGTCACCTGCGCGTGTCGAATCCATTCTAAACACCCTAAAGAACATCAAGGCCAAAACGTTACTGTTCATTACTTTCAGAGAGTTCTGGGTCTCATGGCAGCTGCATCCACGGTGATACCTTTGGGCCTGCTGCACATGAGACCGTTTCAGTTGTGGCTCAGAGCCAGGGGATTTCATCCAAGGGCCAATCCCCAGAGGCAAATAAGGGTTACACGCCAGGGGCTTCGTACCCTTTCTATGTGGTTCAGACCCCGGTTTCTGACTTTGGGTCCCACTCTAGGTCTGTGTTCCCTCACGGGCTGGGGTGCGGTCTTAGATGGCCGTCCAGCCTAGGGGTTCTGGAGAGGTCACCTTCTCGACTGGCACATAAATTGCCTCGAAATGATGGCTGTATTTCAGGCCCTGAAATACTTCCTCCAGCAGTTAAGAGGCTACCATGTCCTAGTGCGGGTGGACAACACAGCGGTGGTCTCTTATATAAAGCTTGAGTCAACATACCACAGTCATGTCTGAGACCTCTTCAATGCTTGTGCGCACACACTACACAACCTTGAGGGGTACAGACACTTCCAGTGCGGCGGCGTTGGTATTCTCGTTCCTGTCAGCGTATTGATACGCAGCATCGAGTGTAGCTTTGGTACAGATCTTGGCTGGGTTCTCCGAAACCACCTTAACGCTACGTCGTTCTTAAGTTGTACCTTAAAAAGTACCTTATCGTTAATATGTGTTTTCCGAAACCTTCTTAGTTAAGTATACCTTCTGTAAGTCATACGTTCGTAAGGTTGGTCTGGAGCGCTCTTAGCTATACCTTACCGCTTCTGACGGTTCATACCGCTAGTGGGCACCACGCAAAAAGCTTTTTTACATCGCAGTTTAATTACAAATAGACAATTTTATATGAACATTTAATATAAAATCTGTTTTAATATTGAAATTGCTTTTTTTACTTTACTTTAAAATTTTACACATAAAATACTTAAGTTGTTATAGCCTACACCCAGTGTCAAGTCAAGTCACCTTTATTTATATAGCGCTTTTAACAATACAGATTGTGTCAAAGCAACTGCACAGTATTTAAACAGAACAATAGTGTGTAAGTAACGCATTATTGTAAACAATCAATTTTCAGTAAAAGGCAGTTCATCAATGAATTCAGTGATATCATCATCCAGTTCAGTTCAAATAGTATACGATATCGCTGGAAAGTGTCCCCAACTTAGCAAGCCAGAGGCCACAGCGGCAAGGAACCAAAACTCCACAGGTGACAGAAATGGAGAAAAAACCTTGGGAGAAACCAGGCTCAGTCGGGGGACCAGTTCTCCTCTGGCCAGTGTATGGAAGTGTTTTCATTAATAAAGTTTCCATGGTTGTTAGCTTTTTTTAATTACTATCTCGAGGCACATCAGCGGGAGAACCATTTGACAGAAAAGGCTATGAGCCTATATAAAGAAAGATGAGTTTACACAAACTTTATAGCAATGGTACGGTGCCCGCCAGGGGACACCTTTGGTTCACTTATGTTTGTCGTGGCCACAACATATAAACTCGTGGGAACGTGATATTATGTCGTGGCCACAAGATATTAATTCGTGGGAACGTCATATTAACTCGTGGGAATGACATCCTTATGTCGTGGCCACAAGTTTACTAAACAAACCTGCGTGACCATAGTAACCCAGGCTTAGATAGGTTTATTACTATTTTATTTTGAGTTAACAAATGATTGTATCAATTATTATAGAAATTAATACAATATTAAATTATTATATTAACAATAGGCGATGCTGTCTGTGCGCGATGTAGACAGCATTCAAAAGTTTATCATGAATAAATATTACAAAGTACATCAAATAAAATAGCCCTACAAAAATATTTTATGCATCCCACATTCTTGTCCATTAACTGATCCTATGTTTTACGTAATATTTGTATTATTCATTTATATTCGTTATTTTCCCCTTTATTTCGATCTCTTAATGTTCTTAATGATAGGCTACTGTAAGGTATGACTGGGGTTTTCACTGGAATGCAGTTTAAAGGTTGAATTTACCATATATTGTAATTTATTTAGTCTAATTAATAGACAAATATAGTGTTTCACTGAAGAGTGAATTATTCAAGTAGTTTCATTTGGAAATCATTTATTTTTTCAAATCAAATCACGTCTTTTTTCCATATTATAATTAATAATAATAATAATAATTATTATTATTAGCAGTAGTAGGCTAGTAGTAGTGATTCCTATTATTATTGTATATTTTTTTAATTTTCGTTTATATTCGTTTTTACCCCTAATTTTGCTATCTTTATGTGGAAATGATACTGTTATGCTTGACATATGCAATGACTGACTTTTACTGTAGTTTAAAGTTTGAATTGAACATATATTTTATTTTATTTCGTCTAAATAGACTAGACTATATAATACTATTGTGTTTCACTGAGGAATGAATCATTCACATAGCCTAGTTTCATTTATAAATAAAAATATTTTCGTTTATCGTCACACACGGGTGTAAATGCAATCATAAAGTCAAAACTTAATTGGTAGCTACAATTGTCAGGCGTGAAAAAATATAGCCCTAACCAGTTATTAAAATAATAATAGCCTAATAATAATAATAATAAATGATAAGTGACTTAGAGCTATATTTTTATATTTATTGTGTATCGCTTTATCTAAAAGCGTATCCTTGAGGAGCCGTTGTGTAGGCTATAGGCCTATGTTATTTATGCCATATATTTAGCAAATATTGTGAACGACAATTATGCCAATACAGTTTTGTTTTTATGATTGTATTTATGCCCGTGTGTGACTATAAACGATTTACAAATGAAACTACGTGAATGATTCACTCGTCAATGAAACACTATTCATATAGGTTATAGGTAATAATTAGACGAAATAAAATGAAATATATGTTAAATTCAACCTATAAACTGCATTCCAGTATCCATCATATATCATCAGTATCCATCATTCCATCATATAGCATAATCAAAGCTTTACTGGCATGTCCAGCATTTACCGTATCATTTACATTAAGAACGTTAAGTAAAGAGATCGAAATAAAATAACGAATATAAATGAATATAAACAAATAATACAAATATTACGGAAAAAAAAATAGGATCAGTTAATGAATAAGAATGTGGGATGCATAAAATATTTATTGTAGGGCTATTTTATTTGATGTACTTTGTAATATTTATTCACGATAAACTTTTGAATGCTGTCTACATCGTGCACAGACAGCATCGCCTATTGTTAATATAATAATTTAATATTGTATTAATTTATATAATAATTGATACAATCATTTGTTAACTCAAAATAAAATAGTAATAAACCTATCTAATCCTGGGTTACTATGGTCACGCAGGTTTGTTTATGTAGTAAACTGGTGGCCACGAGAAATGGATCTCGTTCCCTCATCATCGGATCTCGTGGCCACAACATAAGGATGTCATTCCCACGAGTTAATATGACGTTTCCACGAGTTAATATCTCGTGGCCACAACATAAGGATGTCTTTACCTCGACAAAATGATCTCGTGGCCACGACATAATATGACGTTCCCACGAGTTAATATGATGTTCCCACGAATTAATATCTCGTAGTCACGACATCACGTTCCCACGAGTTTATATGTCATGGCTACGACAAACATAAGTGAACCGAAGGTGACCCCTGGCAGGAACCGTAGTTTTCTCAATAAAATATTATAATTTCCTATTTACTCAATAGAATGTATGCGAATACTAGGGAATACTAATATGGCGGCGCGGTGGCTTCACTTTTATGACGTCATGAGCAATCCGGTTCTCTATTATAGATCAGTGTTTCAAGCACAAGCAATAGGCTGAAACTTGCCACAAAGCACCGGCAAAATTAAATAACAATAAATGTGTCTGGGAAAGAGTAAGGACAAATCTGAATTATTTATTAAAAAACTAGTGTATTCTGAGTCAGTGTCGCAAAGATCTTTTTTTTTTTTTTGGACGCGCCTTTAGAGAGAAATTACATATGAAATTGAACGGATTACATATGAAAGAGCTTTTGTTTTCGATTTGTTTTATTTTGTTAAGTAATAATTTAAAGCTTTCTATAGATATATTTATCATGTCTGTGAGGCATACATTTCCCTTTATTTTTGTTAAGCGCTCCTGTTCAAGAACGAGACGGAAGAAAGTGCATCATTTTTGTTTTCTTTATTTTATAAAAACGCTGTAACGCTTTTTGATTACTCGTACCTTTGTGAGCAAAAAATTATGGATAATTTTAAATTGCTTCCACTGAAAAAAATGCAAGTGGTTGCGCTGGCGCCTGGATGTCCTGCAAAGCGGCTTTAGCTTCCAATTTCTGCACAAACATTTTACTTTAACGTTTAAACTAACATTGTTTTATACTTTAACTGTTTTATATCTATAGAATTTATTTTAGACAAGTTGTGATGATTTGAGAAGGCAAACTGATCAAACAGACAATGATCAGTCTTCCCCTTGGCGCTGTTCGTTAAAAAAAGGAGGAAAAATATATTTTTGTCCCGTCCATTGCTTCACCGCTATTTCGAGAATGAACCCAGCATAAATATGCAGATGTCATTCCCAAAACATAGTAGCGTGTATGTGTCCGAAAAACAAAAGTTTCATACAAATTCTGAATGGATTATAGCCTGGAAAGTGCAAAGCGCGCTCCCTTTATTATGACTACAAGCGTCTCTTAGTTGAGATCTCACAAAGTTCCGTTATAATTAATAAAGCTCTCTAAACTACACAATGAATCTTGTATTTACATGGCGTCTACACTTAGTCATGAGATGATTCACGAGAGCACAAAGTGGCACTTATTAAAAAAATACACTTTTCGGTCGTTTGCTTTTTGCAGTTTCGAATGCGCTGTAATGTAAAATAGCGCCGTCTCTCTCTTCGGCGATCGGCCCACTACTCCACCGGCCCACCGGGAATGTCCCGGTACTCCCGATGGCCAGTACATCCCTGGTTAACGGTATTTGTGACCAACGCCCAGGGGTGCGTTTCCCGTACAACGACATAACTCGCTGGTTAACCTCCATAGTACGATGCATCGTTGTGGAAACGAACTAGTCACGACTGTTTCCCGAACACAGTCGCATCTCCGTCGTTTAAACCGCATAGTTCAACAACTTAGGGCCATTGATAATGACGTCACCGATTAATAACTTCTGCTAGGGTCTCTCAAAAATGCAGCTATATTGAACATGGCACCTAATGACTAATTTACTATTTTTGTTCCCTGTCATTTCGCTTTATTTGTTGTTTGATTCATTGCGCGTTCTCTCTTACGTGCTTCACAACCGGTCGAACAAAGAATGTTCTAATCAGCGTATTGATACGCAGCATCTCGTTCCGCTTTTAAGGGAACAGGGTTACAGTCAAGTAACCCGAGAAGTTTCTGTACCAGTTTTTTAAGCAGTATTACTGACCTGAGCCAGAGCCACAACTGTTTTAGACAGTTCAGTTCGATATAGTGAACATTCTTCATCAGGGGTGTCAAACTCAGTTCCTGGATGTTTAGAGTTTAGTTCCAACCCTAATTAAACACACCTGATCCAGCTAATCAGGTCATTCTGGCTTATTTGGAAACTAAATGGTTTGTGTATTGGAGCAGGGTTGGAACGAAACTCTGCAGGGCTGTGGCCATCCAGCAACTGAGTTTGACACCCCTGCTCTTCAGAAAACACACTTGAGTGTTGATGTGCGTGTCTGTACAAGAGGTGGGGTTTGTGAGGTTAGATGGGTGGGGGACATAAGAGCTATAAAAGATGCCCATTACGATTTAGAGATCTTTGAAGAGAGAGAAAGACAAATAAACTCTAGTTGGCCAAAATCCTGAGTATATTCTTTAATCTTGCGCTGTAAGAACGTGAGTGTGATCATGGGCGTCCCGCTGTCTGCTGCTGTGACTCTAGGGCTGCTGTTCTTTCTGTCTGTGGGACTGAACGAGCAGGTGGCTGAAGGCTGCAGATGTCTTCCAAAACAAAGGCAACAGCAGTACTGCGATTCTAACACAGGTATGTCAGACACTTGCATAGCTAATTAAACATGAACAGCTATAGGTACCGTATACAAATCTGTAGGTTGTTAGCTGTTTTGAAAAAAGATGTTACGAGATGTTTCTTACATTTTAGTTAATTTTCAGTAGTTCAATTACTTATTTAATTATTGAACTACACATGAGGTTTATGGAAAATACTGTGATTGCTATAAAAAATAGTGATAAATAAATTTTATTTAAAGTTAGTTGGTTTTCTTAATTATAGTTCAAGTATCTTCTTTTTGTTTAATCTTGGCAAACTTGGAATGCAAAATATGAACATATGTTTTTGCTTAGGCCAAAATGTAATGTTTTTTTTTTGTTTTGTTTTTTGTTACATCTGACTATTTTACCAATTAGTGATTCGAGCAAAGATCACTGGAATGGTGACCAGCACTCCGAGTGGAAATACATATGGTATCAGCATTATCCAGGTGAGAAAATCCACTTGCCACATCATTTTCAAATTCAAAATTTGCCAATAAAATCTTTCTTAACAAGATTTTTTAAAATTATCCCCCCCCCCCCCCCCCCAGACGTTTAAGCATGTCGGAAGGCCAGTTCAGTTCATCCACTCATATCAAGGTTCATGTGGCATCAGTTTCGACAACGAGGAGTATCTGCTGGCAGGTAAAATCATTTATTATCTGAAGTCAGGTTTTGAGCTGAAACTGAAAACCCTGATCTATTAAGGCTGGAATATACTACACAAATTACGCCCAGATTTTTAGCACTGATTTACAGTCTGGATGAGTTCATGTTAGTTTCTAAAAGTCAAAGCCAGTCTGCTGATTTTTGGCAGTTTGAGTTGACAGATTTCACAGAAATCACAAAGTGTCTTCAGTTATTCAACTTCTATTTTTTTTAGCTTTAGACTCTGATTCCATCCATGTCAATCCATGTTTTGACATTTAAAGCACATATTATTTTCACTTATCACACTTAACTCCTAACAACGAGGCACATGTTTTTGTGTGAGTTTGTTGTGTTTGGAAATAGTAGTCTGTTAGTTTGTAACAGGCATCTCTAGGTACACAAAAGTTGTATATATTGTAAACTGAGCTTTAGATGTAAAACTAATAGAGATACATTCGAAAAATGTTATGTTTGTTTTTTCCACCTAAGGACATGTTCAAAATGGAGTGATGGAAGTTAATTTATGTAGCCTTGTGATGCGTTGGGACAGTCTCTCCACAGTTCCTGTATCAGAATGGCTGACTGTGAGGTAATAATATAAATCATATTCAAACTGTCATTATTGATTTATTGTAGTTTCTAAAGTAGTAAAACAGTTGTTGTCATGTTATAAGCAAAGATAAGAGTTCAGTCATCCCTCAAACTGATCTCTACAGATCTCGCCCTGTACTGGAGGACCCTGTACTGGTGGACCCTGTGGAGCACCCTGTACTGGAGGACCCTGTACTGGTGGACCCTGTACTGGAGCACCCTGTACTGGAGCATCCTGTTTGATCAAAATGCCCTGAAGACCAAGTGCATCAGCCATTCATCAGTGTGGAAGTTTACATTTTTGTTTTTCAGAATGATTAGAACGCTTAGAACATTTTAATTAATTTAAACATTTTACTGATGCTTTGCAATGCATACAGCAAATACATACAAATCACTGTTATCATGGAGATATGCAATTAACCATTAAACTGTTTTAAATGTAAACGTGTCTATGTGTATTTAATGGGAAAAGTAAGCATGTTTGTATTAAGTTTGAATGTTCTTTTTTCTTTTTCTTTTATTTTCTGATGAGCATGGGTTAAAAGTAAACAGTTTAATTTTCAAAAAATTGTAATGACAAACAAAAACAGTTAAGGTTCTTTTCAACAGAACTACATCCACATTAGGAAATTATGTTTCAGCATATATCGTATTCAGCATAACACAAAAAAATATTCTGCGCCGTGTTAACATAAATGCAATTTTTTTATACTTTACATGATATTCATTACATGAAATTCCTTATATTTTTACATTAATGATTTGCCAGCAGTTACTGAATTAGTGAGTGAAATGTGTGTGTGTGTGTGTGTGTGTGTGTGTGTGTGTGTGTGTTTGTTTTTGTGACATATCAGGACACATTGGTGTAATAACATGGGTATGACATAGGTATTACAAGGAGAGGGTGACTTATGAGGACATTGCCCATGTCCCCACTTTTCAAAAGGCTTATAAATCATACAGAATACGTTTTTTTGAGAATGTAAAGATATGCACAGTCTCCTGTGAGGGCTAGGTTTAGGTGTAGGGAAGGTGTAGGGTGATAGCAAATATCGTTTGTACAGTATAAAAACCATTGTGTGTGTGTGTGTGTGTGTGTGTGCTTCCCCGGATATTATTATTTAAAAAGAATGATAAATGGCATGAGATTATTAGAAAGTCTTTGCATAGGGCCTAAGGATCAGCAAAGCCTGACTATAGTTTAAGAAAACATTGGATTGCTTTGTCTACAGGAAAATTGCAAACTGTACTTTGTATATAGATAACAATGGCCAAAATATTTAAATAGTATAAATGATCTCCAACCTATGCCAGTGGGCATTTGGTTGCCCACATGTCTATAGTTGCATCCCAAATGACGCACTATACACTATGTTGTTATGAGATATGTACTTAACCATGTAGTGTATGAATTTTTTAAACATTTATTTATTTGAGCATACCACTACAAGTTTTCAACCAAAGATAACTAAAAATACCAAACATCACAAGCACTTTAAAGTACTTTAAAGTAACTATCACGCAAGTAATACACTTACGAATAGACTTTAGAGCAAACTTTTTTTAAAAACAGATTCATAGTTATATTAGTAAAATATATTAGTAAAATATGTTGACTTTAGCAATCTTTGTTGCTATTCATCCATGATGCTTTAGGGTCCTAATGAAAAGTTTGTAATATACTTTGATTAAAATTTTTCAATGGTTGTGTAAAAAAAAAACCACTCATTTAGTACATGGCCCTTTAAATTAACCTCTGCTCACCTCGCCCCTCAGTTCTGTGGGGCGTGTCATCACATTGCACATGGGGTGTTGCCTAGACAACAGTAGAGGGTACAGTTTGGGGAAATAATGGTCGCGGGAGGCTTTGAAAACACATCTGTTACGGCTTGAACCGGGTGTTTATGAATGGTTAGTAAACTTAATGTCACTTTGATTTCTCTTTGTATGTACTGGCAGGGTAGCGTACTGAGAGAGATACGAACGCGATGTGTTTACTGAGGTAAAGTTGATTGAACGAGAGCAAATGCAGTTATAGCTGATCCAAAACGATTTAAAATAATTGTACATGACTTCTTAATCATTAACAGACACCGTTTTAATCCATCTAGCGTTACAAAGCTAAGCTTAATGTAGTTTTACAACAACGTATACAGTTTGTAACTAGACAATCACCTTAATGCATTGTTCATTATAAACGTGCGATTAGGAATTATATTGAGATGGATGTACATAGAGAAGACGACATAACCATGTTCTCTGAGAGTGTAAGTTACACTTTCATTCATCGTAAAATGTGCTTACTTTTAGCACATTATTAGAAAAGGCGATTTGCAAAGATTCATAGAAAAAGAAATTACACTCACTTCTTCTCGTGAAGATGAAGCAGGAACACAAATAATTGGTACAGATCCATTTTTCAGGAGCAGCTTCCTAGCAAAAACCTGCTTTATACTGACCCTTGTTTACAGTAACTCCTCAGGAACTATCTACTTAATATAAAGTGTAAAATGGTTACAACTCACTGAGTAATATGTCAAATGTAAACCTCTGTGCAACACTTTAATATCAATGTACTTACATGGTAACTCCTCAGGAACTGTCTATTTAATATAAAGTGTAAAATGGTCACAACTTACTGAGTAACATTTAAAATGTAAACCTCTGTGCAACACTTTAATATCAGTGTACTTACATGATAACTCCTCAGGAACTGTCTACTTAATATAAAGTGTAAAATGGTCACAACTTACTGAGTAACATTTAAAATGTAAACCTCTGTGCAACACTTTAATATCAGTGTACTTACATGATAACTCCTCAGGAACTGTCTACTTAATATAAAGTGTAAAAAAAAAAAAAAACTGCGCTCATTGCACTTAAGTGCATTTTACGAATTCAAATACAACCGCGTCAGGAACGGCAGTTTTTACGGCAGGAAAATCGACCTCTCATTGGCTCTTACCAGCATTCGTCACACATTACGACATGCCGTGTTTCTGGTGAGATGTGTTTGAATGATGTGCGGGGCCGGGCGCATACTCTTTGGGCGCATTTACGGAGAGGATGAGGAAAATAATCTGGATAATATTTTCAGCGATTAATAACTTTAATTCTGCTCTGCACCTCAAACAAACCTACTGTTTTCTTGCAGACTGCGGCTGCAAAAGCATCGCCATTTGGATTACTTTTTATGGTATGGCTGTTGACATTTCTGCATTAAATAAATTATTGTGATTGTGATGCAATTTTCTGTTTGTCATGTTTTTTTTTTTTATTAATGTACTGAGAGAGATCATGGTTAATGTTAGGTTTAGAGGTAGGAGTGTGATTAGTGACTATAAAAATATTTTTGTATGCTATATTGTTAGTAAAAATGTTAATTTCCCTACATATTTTGGTCAGTTACAATTTATATTCTTTTAGTTTTACTATAAAATGGGTAGCTTTAGGTTTGGGGGTAACGTTAAGGTTAGCTTAAGGGGGTTAAAAATGTTAATCGCTTATTAATAAAATGATTAAAAGGCATTGATACGAATATCTTAATGATGTCACGATTTGAGCCTCCGTCGTCCTGTCATCACAAACTCTTGCACTACACATCATGGACTTCATCCCCCACAAGCCACTGCACCAATCACTGCTCACACCTGCTCCTCGTGACCCACTGCACTGATTGCTGCACGCATCTGTTTCTCATCACACTGACTGTTCATAAACCACTCACACACACAGCTTCTTCGCGAAGTCTTGTATTGCCCTGGCTGCATTTCTGAGCGTTTCTTCCCGTGTTTGTTTTCCCGTGTTTTGATTCCTGGACTCCTTCCTGTGTTTGATTCTCGCTGCCTGCCCCGACCATTCTGCCTGTGTTTGACTACGATTTCTGCCTGCCCCTTTGTGTTTGTTTGCCTGTACAATTAAACGCTGCATATGGATCCGCTCGTCTCAGACCATCCTTGTGACAAATGAATTGAAAGATACGTAAATATTTTACATTTTTTAGCAAAAAAATACGTATCTATCTGTACATTTTAATCGTTGAAATATCATTTCATAAACAATGAGACCAGGCTGGACCATTTTACACTTTATATTAAGTAGACAGTTCCTGAGGTGTTACCATGTAAGTACACTGATATTAAAGTGTTGCAGAGGTTTACATTTACATATTACTCAGTAAGTTGTGACCATATTACACTTTTTATTAAGTAGACAGTTCCTGAGGAGTTATCATGTAAGTACACTGGTATCACAAATTGATACTTTAATTCTAATTCAGGGTTCACAAATACATGAATACAATCATCACGATTTCAATAATGTTTCAGGGCAGTCTAAACTGGTAACTGTAATACTGAAGACTGTGTGGAAGTGTGAAAACTTCTGTGAGTACATATTGTTGTTACAAAATGTAGTTACATAATTCTTGTTACACATGTGTACTTCCAGAAGTGAAAAAAAGTGTTGTTACCAATGTCCTGTTACACATTTGTTGAGTGAGTTGAGTTACACACATGTAATGAGTTGTTACATGTGTGTAATTACACCAGTGTTAGAGCTGTAGATGCAATGTACCAATGTGTACATACACTGTGGTTACATGCTACGTACACATCTAGTTACCATGTAAGTTCACAGGTATTAGGGACACTTAATATAAAGTGGGACCAATTAGTCTACTGAATTTGTTGTCATCTGAAGATTTTGTAGAAGTTACCCTCATACCAGATATTGTCAGGGTTCCACACCAAACATGACGATGTGATCTATGAGTATTTGCAGCATGTTTCTGTATTTGGTTGTGCTGTGAGTATTTGCAGCTCATGTGCCGTCAAACTAATGAAGATGTTTTCCTAATTTGCAGGTGTTTTTTTATTATTTGCAGCACATTGAGCTTTCTCTTTTTCTTTTTTAAACATTATGCAGAACTAGAACCTTCATGAAAGGCGTGGTTGTTTCAGATCTCCATATAGGACATACTGTTCTTAACCATTCCTTAAGTAGTATTGGGAAACATGAGTCAGGTTTATGTAATAATCATAAAAAAAAAAGTTGGCAGTTGGCAAAAATTGTTTGCCAATTCCACTATGTTGAAAGAAGTGTTGAAACCTGAGTGTTGATGTGCGTGTATGTGCGGGAGGTCGGGTTTGTAAGGATAAAAGGACATAAGAGCTATATAAGATGCTCACTAAGATTTAGAGATCTTTGAGGAGAGAGAGAGAGAGAGAGAGAGAGAGAGAGAGCGAGAGAGAAAGAGAGAGAGAGAGAGAGAGAGAGAGAGAGAGAGAGAGAGAGAGAGAGAGAGAGAGAGAGAGAGAGAGAGAAAGAAACTCTAGTAGTTATAGAACCTGATTATATTGATTTATCTTGCACTGTAAGAGTGAAAGTGTGAAGATGGGCATTCCGCTGTCTGCTGCTGTGACTCTAGGGCTGCTGTTCTTCCTGTTTGTGGGACTGAATGAGCAGGTGGCCGAAGGCTGCAGATGTATTCAAAAACTACCGCAACAGCATTACTGCGATTCTGACACAGGCATGTCATGCATAGCAAATTAAACATGGACAGCTACAGGTGCTGTATGCAAATCTGTAGGCTGTATGCTCTTTTGAAATCAGATGTTACGAGATGTTTCTTGCAGTAGATTCAATTACTTGAATTACACATGAAATGCAAAATATGAACATACATTTTTGCTTCTGACATAATAAAGTGTAATCTGGGGAAAAAAAAAATGTTTTAACACATTTTTGTCACATCTGACTATTTTACCGATTCACTAGTTCGCTTTTGCATATAATAAACAGCGTAAAAGTTAAGCGTGTTTGGCATGCTGTCCGGGAGAGGGCTCCGAGCTCGGTAGTCATTCCCGAGCCCGGGGCACTCCCCCTGCCCAGGGAGAGGGGTCCGAGCTCGGCCTTTGGCCCGAACCCAATAGCGCTCCCCCCCTGGCTGGAGGTGAGGAGAAAATAAACAGGGGGGGTGGGAGGGATGCTGGAATCAGAGATAGCTGAAGGTAGGATTGCTTGGTTATTTAAAGGGACTGTAGTAATGGGATAGGGAGAGTGATTGGATAGGGAGTGATTGCTGATGATGAATTGGCCGTGTTAATTATCTGCGCGAGCTCCTCCTGAAATTTGTTAATGAAACATCACTTAGTGATTCGAGCTAAGGTCATTGGAAAGAAGGTGATCAGCGCTTCGAATGGATTAACTGCATACAGTGTCAACATTATTGAGGTGAGAAAATGCCACATTGCGACATATTTGCCACATCATTTTTAAATTCAAAATTTGCCAATAAAATCTTTCTTAACAATATATATTTTCTTGTATTTTTTTCTTTCCAGACATTTAAGCACGTTGACAAAAATCCAATTCGGGTCATCTACTCACGTCAAAATTCATGTGGTGTCAGACTGAACAATGAGGAGTATCTGCTGTCAGGTAAAATTATTAATGATCTAAAGTCAGATTTTGAGTTGAAACTGATAACGCAGATTCCTGCTTGTAAACAAGGTTGTAATACACTACACAAAACAAATTATGTTAGGGCCGATTTACAGTCTTAAACGATTTGACGAAAGTTGCTTTAACAGAAAATCACATAATGTGTTCAGTTGTTCAGCCTAATTTTTTTTGCTTCAGTCTCTGTTTTCATCCTGTTGAAGAATATCGCAAATTTATTATTTTGAGATGACTATAAAGCACATATTATTTTATCATGCATGAACTAATGAACCTTATTGTAAAGTGTTACCGAAAAATTTTATGATTGTTTTTTCACTCTTTAAGGATATGTCAAGGATGGAAAGATCCTTGTTGATTTATGTGAGTTAAGGATGCTTTGGCAGGATGTCTCCTCAGTTCCTGTATCAAAATGTCCATGACTGTGAGGTAATAATCTAAATCATATTTATTTTTATAATAATAATTCACCATAGTTGAGTTCTGCAAAGTTGAAATACAAATTTTCTGCCATTTTGGATGTTCTCAAACACATACTGTGCATTGTTGCTAATCCTGGGTTCAGATCATGTATACTTGTCAAGACTTTTTAAATTTTTTTTTTTTTTTTTTTTTAAGATTTCCGTGTTTAAAGCATAAATTAATTTGAAAAGGACATTCGAGATGCCATAGGAAGTTCTCAAGACTTTTTATGATTAAGCTTTCTCAGTAGAGAAGGAAGTTTCATTTACTTGGGTTTGTAATTATACTTGCAGCTCTTGTACTAGCCACAAACTGTCATTATTGATTTATTGTAGTTTTTAAAGTTGTAAAACAGTTGTTGTCATGGTATAAGTAGATCAGTCATCTCTCAAATTGTCCACAGATCTGGCCCTGTACTGGAGCATTTTGTTTGATCAAAATGCCCTGAAGACCAAGTGCATCAGCCATTCGTCAGTGTGGAAGTTTGCCCTTTTTTCAGAATGCTTAGAACATGTTTATGACTTTAAACAACAAAACATTGTTTTCAATGGGATATGCAATTTACCATTAAACTGTTGTGTAAATGAAAGTGTCTGTGTGTATTTAATGGGAATTTTATGTAAGTATGTTTATATAAATTTGGATGTTCTGAGTGGCAATACCTTATATCAAATGCATTCATCTGGTATTGTGTTTCATTTTTATCTTCTGATGAGCATTGGGTTCTATATTTGGCTTATAAGTTATATTTTTGGGATTTTATGCCCTTAATGGACAAGGCAGTAGAGAGATGACAGAAAAGCACTGGGCGTAGAGAGGGGAGCAGCAAAGGACCTCGAGACGGGAATCAAACTCGGGTCGCAGTGAGCACAGTTGTGCTAAACTTGGCACACTAACCACAAGGTTCAAACAAAACAAACAAAAATCAGGTTACCAAAAAAAAAAAAAATGGAGGAGAACAGAAAGAAAACAAAAGGGAAACAATTTTAGGTAAGAGCAGGTGAGAACTAGTGTGCATGGTAGATGGCATTTGTCTACATAAGATTGAAAATGGTTATCTAATGGTGATCCACAAAATGCAAATTCAAGTAACGAGCCTGGTTTGAAAAAGTAAGAAATAGAAAGTAGAAAAATCTACTTAAGTACAGTAACAAAGTCTTTGTACTTTGTTACTTCTCATCTCTAAATGGCATCGATCATGAGATGATGAGAAAGGGAATCTTTATATGTATGTTATAATTACATCATTACTTCATTACTACATAACTGTCTTTGGATTAAGGTTAAAGTAAACTACTGAATGAATTAACAAGCATTTATTATAAACTAAAACACATATTAATGCCATTTCTATCAAAGGTATGGCATGCATTTAAATACATTTCCAATTACATACCATTTAATACCATTTAATTCACTTCAAATGTGATATATAATAACAGTCAAAATTCGAATCAAGTACTTTAGTATGTTAGTCAACACATCACAAATACTTCTTTAAACCACACACACACTGTCACAAATTGATCCCTCCACCTGTTATTAAGCAATCAAGGAAACTAAATGCTACTGTTGTCCATTTACATTAAATTACCATACTGAAAAGTTACCCTAATACCAGATATTGTCAGGATCTCACACCATTTCTGTAGCCACCTACAACTTATAGTGTATGACAAACCATTGGACTTGATAATCACATTCATTCTCATTTCTCAATGCATGATCACCAGTTATGAGAAATTGCAATTCCTGCCAGCACTAGAAATGTGAGTTCCATAAGCCATCTATTCAACTTCTGGGTTACATTATCATCTATCACAGCATCCTATATAAGGGCTATTCAGTACTATTTGGCAAGCTTTATGGCTTTACTTGGGAGCTAATTATACAGCAAAATTGGTGGTCAAACTGTCATCTCTATAAGAAGCTTGCAATCAGAAATATTGAGAGAGATTCATTCCCCACATGAATTTCTCACCAGATTCAAGTGATTAAACTGATTAATTGATATATGCTAATAGATTTGAACGCGACCTTCATTCCCTGCATTGACGAGAGGGATATCAAGAAGGGAATCAAACATCCATATCACAGTTGGCTATATTTCACCCTCTATTCATTTCTGAATGTCTTAACAAAGCTAATCTTTGTTTGATCCTATAAAGATCTTAGGTTCCACGAGAGGAAGTCCTCGACCCAAGCTTGCTAACCGAGTGAGTTTCATTCCAACCATCCAGATTGATCTGCATCCAGGAGCACCCACATCATCATTTTAATATACATACCCTCCAGTCAGATTCGGAAATGTCAAGATATTAGGGGAAACATGCTCCTGTTTAAGCTCTTAAACAAATCGCTTGAATAAATGATTCAGTGACTCAGTCTATAAGACTTACTTGTTTTAGTTTCCCATTTAAAGTAGGCCTGTTATTTCAGTTTTTCTTTGACATTTCATATTTCTGGATTCAGAATTGTATATTCAGAACATAATATCATTACATTTATGCAATTGTAATTGCAGTGTAAATGCATTAGTTCTCTCAACACTGTAGTTATTGCTCAATCTTTATTACGTTATGAGGAAGTACACTTCATCAGGAGAGTCAAACTCAGTTCCTGGAGGGCCACAGCCCTGCAGACTTTAGCTCCACTCTTTATTAAACACACCTGATCCAGCTAATCAGGTCACTCAGGCTTATTTGAAAACTACATGGGTTCTGTGTTGGAGCAGGGTTGGAAATTGATTGTTGATGGGTGTGTCTGTACACAGAGGTGGGGTTTGTGAGGTTAAATGGGTGGCTGACATAAGAGCTATATAAGATGCCTACTACGAGAGATCTTTGGAGAGAGAGAGAGAAGGAAACTCTAGTTGGCCAAGAACCCGAGTATATTGTTTAATCTTGTGCCGTAAGAGTGTGAGTGTGAAGATGGGTGTCCCGCTGTCTGCTGCTGTGACTCTAGGGCTGCTGTTCTTCCTGTCTGTAGGACTGAATGAACAGGTGGCCGAAGGCTGCAGATGTCTTCAAAAAGATGTGCATCAGGCGTGGTGCAATTCTGACACAGGTATGTCAAACACATGCATAGCTAATACTTTATTTAAAGATGTTAGGTTTTCTTAATTTTAGTGGATGACATTATTTAAATCAATAATAATGACTTTATAAGCCTATATAAACCTGTATGACTTTATTGATCACAAAGGAATTTATTTTTGAGATGTTTAATGGCCTTCAATGTTGTTTGGTTTCTTTTCTAATTATTTTTCGATTCCAAATCATCTTTTGTGTTTAATCTTGCTAAACTTGAAATGCAAAATATGAGCATAAGTTCAAAATGTAATGTAATCAGTTTTTAAAAAATACAATTAACACATTTGTTTGTCACATTTGGCTATTTTTACCATTTAGTGATTCGAGCTAAGATTACTAGAAAAGTTACCAGAGCACCAAATTCTCAATACAGTATCAAAATGATCAAGGTGAGAAAATGTACTTGCCACATCATTTTACAAAACTTGCCGATAAAATCTTTCTTAAAAGTTTATCTATCTATCTTTCCAGAGGTTTAAGCATGTGAACGAAAGGCCAATTACTGTCATCTACTCAAAACAAGATTCATGTGAGGCCTATCTGCAAAATGAGGAGTATCTGCTGTCAGGTAAAATTATTAATTATCTGAAGTCAGATTTTGAGTTGAAACTGAACACCTGATGCTGGTTGTGAACATCTACTAAGGCTGAAATACACTACACCAATTATGCCCCAATTTTCAGTCTGGATAATTTGAGGTAGTTCCTGAAAGTTAGCTAGTCTGCAGATTTTGGGCAGTTTGAGTTGGCAGATTTCACCGAAAATCATACAGTGTATTCACATATGTGATAATTTGAGATGATTTTAAAGCAATTATTTTCACTTATAATGCATCTTATAGCAACAAGGCACACGTTTTTGTGAAAGTTTTTTGGTGTTTGGAATGAGTTCAGAGTCTGTTAGTGTGTAAACCTCAGTTGTGAATTATATCCAGTTTTCCTCTGTAACATTTACAAAGTCTGCACAGTTTTTAGAACTTGTTCAGAATTTAAGTCATGTAAAGTATTCCAGTCATATCAATTAAGCTGCATGTTTCTTTTTAATACCTAATAGAACTTGATAACACACTTCATTAGTAAACAAGTAAATGTCCTCAGTGATGTTACACTCTTCAAAGAAAAGATTAATATTATCCAGGACCTCAAACCCAAAAACACTGAAGAATCTCAGCAGAAAATTGGGGTTCAAATGACGACATATTTAGGTACTCTAGGTTCAAAAAATGTTGCATATATTGTAAAATGAGCTTTGGATGTAAAATTAGATATACATAAGATAATGTTATGTTTTTGTTTTGTTTTTTTCACCTAAGGACGTGTCGAGAATGGAAAGGTCTTTGTTAATGCATGTGAATTTGTGAAGCGTTGGGCCGATGTCTCCTCAGATGAAAAGGAGTACCTCAGCAGATGTCAGAGAGGCTGTAACTGTGGGGTAATAATCTAAATCATATTCTTACAATAACAATTCACCATAGTCTGTTCAGCAATGTTGACACTCTTGGCTTTTTTAATTTTTGCCCAACTTAACTTTTCTGTCATTTTGGATGTCAAACACATACTGTGAGAGTTGCAAATCCTGGGTTCATATCATGTATGCTTGTCAAAACATTTTATTTTTTATTTTTTTATATTTCCATGTTTAAAGCAACAATTAATTTGAAAAGAACATTCCAGATGCCATACAGGAAGTTCTCAACACTTCTTATGATTAAACTTTCTAAGTATAGAAGGAAGTTTAATTTGTATATTTTGGTTTGTAATTTTTACTTGCAGCCCTAGCCAAAACTGTTTTATTGTAAAAAAAAAAAAAGAAAAAAAAAATTGTAAAACAGTTGTTGTCATGTTATAAGCATAGATACAAGTTCATCTCTTAAACTGTGATCTCTACAGATCGTCCCCTGTACTGGATCATCCTGTTAGATCAAAACGCCCTGAAGACCAAGTGCATCAGCCATTCTTCAGTGTGGAAGTTTGCCTTTTTGTTTTTCAGAATGCTTAGAATGCATAGAACATGTTTAAGTGGATTTAATTTTGCTGAATCTTTGCAATGCAGTCCAAGAAACAAATGCAAAACACTGTTTTCATGGGGATATGCAATTAACCATTAAACTGTTTTGTATGTGAAAGCGTCTTTGTGTATTTAATGGGAATTGTTTGCAAGTATGTTTATAGCAGCAATGGCTTTTTTTATATATACATTCATCTAGTATTGATTTTCTCACTAACTATTCTGATGAACATCAAGTTAAAAAAGAAATAAGTTTAATTTAAAAACTATAATGGCAGTTACATACTGTACAGCCACATCAGACAAGAAAAATCATGTTAAATCAAGATGTCTACTTCATTAGAAACCACAGAAACAACATTTCAGCTTGTTTGCACAATGCAGAAAGCTGATAATGATTTTTGAAATTGCATTATAGAGGCGTTATAATGATGCAGTGTGTATGCTCTGTATAAATGGGGTGCTACTGAAACAGATTGATAACAAATAAACTAATGGATTCATTTGAGGATTTTTTTTTTTAATAAGTACAAAGATTAACTGCTTTAGGTCTACAGGAAAACTGCAAACAAAACTTTGCATATAAAAATGACGACCAAAAAACTATTTACATTTGCAATTAGATTCATTTTAGAGGGGTGTCTTCATATGCCTGCCATAACTACACGGAAAACATATTGAAATTTTTTGACATTTGCAAATACACATTAGTAATGATATTTAAGATATATTAAATGTAATATCAAACACACTACCATTTATTAAATTATAATCAAGTACTTTACATGTGCTTTTAATATGTTAGTCAACAAATCAAAAAAAATATACTTCTTTAAAGCACAACAAAAATTATTAAAGAATAATGATTTAAAAAAAATACATTATTACTTTTTAAAAGTGTGTTAGTAAGCATGAAAGATTCTCTCTATAAGTAGTTATGTGGCCAGTTATTTAATTAATATATTTTCTGCAAGTCTGCAAAGTTTTTATAGCTTTTTTAAATATCTGAAGTAGGCTGTCACGACTATTAGGCAGAATTCTTGTTCAAAAGAGTATGTGTTGCTGTAGCAGTAGGGGTTTTGTCATCAGGACACAAGTTCAAAAAAATCAAAATGCATAATATAATTTAGTTCGTTATCAAAATCAATAGCTTGCCATAAATTAGTTTATATCAGTTTAATCCTATGCTCTTTGGGCTTTGCAATGCTCCTGGAACTTTTTAGCGACTTATGGAAAGAATTATAGGTGATCAGTCTTTGCTTTTGTATTTAGATGAAGTGGTTGTGTTTTTGTCATCTTTTGAATAACATCTTAGTCGTCTTAGGTAAAATGGAGTAAATATTCGCTTTTTCAGCATCAGGTCTTATCTGGGACACGTGATATCGACTGAGGGGGTTGCAACGGATCCTGAGAAAACCTGGGCGGTGGCCTAATGGCCACGACCAAGTACAGTAACAGAACTTAAATCTTTTTTGGGGTTTTCTGGATATTACAGGTGTTTTGTGAAAAATATTTCTCAGTTGGCAGCACCCAAGCCATCATGGCTTACTAGACATGGCTAGACATACTAGACATACTAGACATGGCCAAATTAAACAGGCGCTGCTATCCCAGAGTTTGAAGAAGGAGGTCCTTTGTGGGTTGCATGATGAGCATTGACATAAGGGGGTAGAATGCAATAAGTTGGTCAGAGCTAGATGTTACTGGCCAGGAATGTTCCAGGATATTGAAACTTATTGTAGGCAATGCGAGAGATGTATTGTGGCAAAACCCTATTGCCAAAGTTAATAACCATAAGGGTAGTTTGTTAGCAAGAAGAACCTTTGAAGTGGTAGCTATTGATTTTACCATTCTAGAACCTTCTAGTCATGGTAAGGAGAATGTCTTGGATTTTTACTGATGTGTTTTCAATATTTGTGGTTGCAGTGCTTACCTGAGATCAAAAGGCAGTGACAGTGACAAAATCTCTTGTCAGGGAGTGGATTCACAAGTATGGGGTCCCCCAAATAATTCATTTGGATCAGGGGAAGTGTTTTAAAGTGGAGGTTTTTCAAATCTTATTTAAAACGAATTGGATTAAGCAGAGTCGAACCAGGCCCTACCAATGGTCAATTCAAAAGGTTAAATCGAACCCTGCATAATCTGTTAATAACTCTCTCACCACCAAAGAAAAGAAGATAGGTTGAATATTTACCAGAGGTAGTTTTAGCTTATAATACAACCGAACATGCAAGTACTGGTTTTGGGGGGTTTTGGGTAGTCGCCAAAGTTCACAGTTGACATTTAATTTGGGGTAAGCCAGGCAGATTTTTGATGAGTAGGGGTAGGGTGGGGCATCAGGAGCGATTTAAAGAAGCCTATCAAAAAGCAAGGGGGCAGATGGTGCATGCTGCGGAAGAGACAGATAAGATTCTGGATTTCATTCTGGTTCATTTTGGCGCTACTTAGGCGCTAGCCTCACATAGCCAGACCTTCAGACTGATGGCTGAAGGTCTGGAATCCATGGCAGCTTTCATTGGCCAAGGCCTGCCATAAGGCCATTTGACCAACATGTCAAACAACCAATCAAGTGCATGGAAATGCCCCCACAACAACAAGACTGGCATGCAACAAGTCAGTCATTGAAATAACCAGCATCAAAAGTTAACGAAGAGGAGGGAGAACAAGCAGTAAGTCAGTAATTTGTGAACGAACGGCGCAAAAGTGTATAACAACAATGGCATCTGCATTAACACCTTTAAGCAAAACGCCAACGTTCCGTGGCCGTGATATCTGAGGCTGAGACTATTTAGGCGCTACCTCTGAGTCCGACATGGAAAGCTATGAGTAAAATGTCATGTGTTGTCATCCCAGAATTATGTTAATTACAACATGGCATGAATGCAGCATTATTTTAAAACTGAATTGTTTTGTGTTGGAGAAGGGTTGGAACGAAACTCTGCAGGGCTGTGGCCCTCCAGGAACTGTGTTTGACTGCTCTTCAGGCACACACTTGTGTGTTGATGTGTGTGTCTGTACAAGAGGTGAGGTTTTTGAGGTTAGATGGGTGGGAGACATAAGAGCTATATAAGATGCCTACTAGAATTTAGAGATCTTTGGAAAGATAGAGACAAAGAAACTCTAGTTGGCCAAGAACCTGAGTATATTGTTTAATCTGCGCTGTAAGAGTGTGAGGATGGGCATCCCGCTGTCTGCTGCTGTGACTCTAGGGCTGCTGTTCTTCCTGTCTGTGGGACTGAACGAGCAGGTGGCCGAAGGCTGCAGATGTGCTCAAAGGAAATCGCAACAGCAGTACTGCGATTCTGACACAGGTATGTCAAACACATGCATAGTTAATTAAACATGAACAGCTATAGGTGCCATATACAAATCTGTAGGTTGTATGCTCCTTTGAAATCAGATGTTACGAGACGTTCCTTGCATTTCAGTTCATTTACACTATTTCAATTACTTGAATAACTTGAAATACAAAATATAAACAACAAATAACATGATGTAATGTGACATAAAAAATATATTTAAAAAAAACAACATAAAAAACACATTTTTGTCACATCTGTCTATTTGACCAATTAGTGATTCGAGCTAAGATCACTGGAAAAGTGAACAGCACTCAGAGTGGAACTGCATACAGTGTCAAAATTATCAAGGTGAGAAAATGTAGTTGCCACATCATTTTTAAATTCAGAATTTGCTAGTAAAATCTTTCTTGATTATTTTTTTTTCCTTTCCAGATGTTTAAGCATGTCGACGAAAAGCCAATTCAGGTCATCTACTCAAGTCGAAATTCATGTGGCATTAATCTGAAAAACAAGGAGTATCTGCTGGCAGGTATAATTATTAATTATCTGAAGTCAGATTTTGAGTTTTGAATTTTGAAACTGAACACCCTGATTCCTGATGCTGCTTGTGAACATCTGTTAAGACTGGAATACACTAGCCCCGATTTGTAGTCTGAGCAAGTTGACGATAGTTGCTGAAAGTCAGAGCCAGTCTGCAGATTTTGGCCATTTAAGAACTTGATAACAATCTAACTTCATTATTAAACAGTAAATGTCCAGTAAATGTTACACTCATATGAAAAGATTAATATTATCCAGGACCTCAAACCTAAAAACACTAAAGAATCTCAACAGAACATTAGGGTTCAATAAGTACCCCCATGTTTAGTTAGTTTAAGTTAAGTTAATATATTAACTAACATGAATGAACATTGAGCAATACATTTATCACACTATTTATTTATCTTTGTTCAGTTTAGTTGTTTATTATAGTTGTTTATAGCTTGTTCATGTTAGTTCACACTGCATTAACTAATGTTAACAAACACAACTTGTGATATAATGCATTAGTAAATGCTGAAATGAACATTAACTAAGATTAATAAATGCTGTAAAGTATTGTTCATTCTTAGTTCATGTTAACTAATGTTAACTAATTAACCTTATTGTAAAGCGTTAACCAAGATTTTTTTTTTTTCCACATAAGGAAGTGTCAAGAATGGAATGATGTTTGTTAATTTATGTAGCCTTGTGAAGCGTTGGGACAGTCTCTCCTCAATGCCTGTTTCAGAATGGCTGTGACAGTGAGGTAATAATCTAAATCATAACAATAGTAATTCACCATAGTCTGAATTATATAGAGTTCAGCAATGTTGAAATCCAAATTTTCTTTCTACTATTTTGAATATTATCACATTTTTTTGTAAAGATTTCTATGTTTAAAGCATAAATTAATTTGAAAAGGACATTCCACCTGCCATACAGGAAGTTCTCAACACTTCTTATGATTAAACTTTCTAGGTAATGAAGGAAATTTTATGTGTATACTTGGGTTTGTAATTTCTACTTGCAGCCCTTTTACTAGCCACAAACTGTCACTATTGATTTATTGTAATTTTTTAAAGTAGTAAAACAGTTGTTGTCATGTTATAAGCATAGATAAAAGTTCAGCCATCTCTTAAACTGTGATATCTACAGATTCGACAAGTACTGGAGCATCCTGTTTGATCAAAACGCCCTGAAGACCAAGTGCATCAGCCATTCATCATGTGAAAGTTTTCCCATTTATTTTTCGAAATGCGTAAAATGTGTAGAACATGTTTAAAAGAATTTAATCATTTTACTGAAGCTTTGCAATGCAGTCCATGAAATACATACAAAACACTGTTTTCATGGGGATATGCAATTAACCATTAAACTGTTTTGTCTGTGAAAGCGTCTGTGTGTTTAATGGGAATTGTTTGCAAGTATGTTAATAGTGGCAATGGCTTATATCAAATGCATTCATCTAGTATTGATTTTCTCACTTTTCTATTCTGATTGGCATCAAGTTAAAAAAGAAATCAGTTTAATTTAAAAACTGTAATGACAGTTACATACAGCCACATCTGACAACAAAAATCATGTTACATCAAGATGTCTACTTTACTAGAAACCACAGAAACAACATATTAGCTTGTTTGCACAATGCAGAAAGCTGGTAATGATTTTTGAAATTGCATTATACAGGCGTTATAATGACGCAGTGTGTATGCTCTGTATAAATGGGGTGCTACTGAGACAGATTGAGTCCACTGATTGACAATAAATAAATAGATTTGTTTGAGAAAAAAATAAGCAGGTATATCAAAAATGAACATTTTTACGATTAAAATTTCAATGAAATTTTGTTTGTATTTCACCCTTAATTTTTATGGCCTTTTTATCATAAAGTAGGCAATGCCTGACTTTAGTTTTAAAGAACTTTGGAATTTCATTATTACAAAGATCGACTGCTTTATGTTTACAGGAAAACTGCAAACAATGCTTTGCATATAAAAATATTGACCAACATATTTAAATAGGGGACATGATCGTGTTTCGTCATCTTTTGAATAACATCTTAGTCGTCTTAGGTTGGTGCTCTCACATTTTTTGAGCATGTGGCCTAAAGGTAAAATTGAGTAAATGTTTGCTTTTTCAGCGTCAGGTGTCTTATCTGGGACACGTGATATCGACTGAGGGGGTTGCAATGGATCCTGAGAAAACCTGGGTGGTGGCCCTTTGGCCATGACCAAGTACAGTAACAGTACTTAAATCTTTTTTGGGGTTTTCTGGATATTACAGGCGTTTTGTAAAAAAAAATATTTCTCAGTTAGCAGCACCCCTGCATGCCCTCGCAGCATTGGCTACACCAAAGAGTGCCCTTGGGTGAATTGTGGGGTTCTGAGTGTGAATCTGCTTTCCAGGTTTTAAAAGAGAAGTTACTGCCCCGGTACTTGGCAGATTTTACAAAGCCCTTCTATTTAGAAATCGACGTTAGCCATCATGGTTTGGGAGCAATTTTGTCCCAAGAAGGGAAAGGGGGAAGAAGGCCGATTGCATAAGCAAGTCGTGGGTTGAGAATATCTGAGTGGAACATGGAGAATTACAGTGCCATAAGTTTCGTGACTATTTGTTAGGTCACAAATGTATCGTTTTTACAGATAATAATCCGTATAATATATATATGTTTGTATTTGTTTGTGTTGTGAGTATTTGCAGCACATGCTGTCAAACAGATGGAGATGTTTTCTTAATAGACCTTTATCACATCTCCTATATCCGGAAAGTAATGCAATGTATCGCCACTTCTGGTCCCATCATAACGCAATCAAAACTAATGGGAGAGTCCTCTCTTTCCTTTCTTTCACCGGTGTTACTGCAGCGTAACTGGCTGCTTTTATTCTAAATGACACACTGCCTCAGTTTTCACGATTTCCTGACACAACACAGATGAGATGCGGTGGGATGAATAAAGGTCCTCCAGGCTTTTATTTAACTAGGTGATTACAGCATATTGAAAAATATACATAACCGGAAGAGTCAATACACTGCTACAACAAGCAATGTTCTGCTGTGATAAAGGTTCATTTACAGGTTTTTATTTATTTATTATTATTATTTGTTCATTTGCAGTGCGTTGAGCTGTCGGCCACCATAGTTATTGTTCAATCTTTAATACATTATGTGGAACTAGACTCTTTATCAGGGGTGTCAAACTTAAGTTTCTGGAGGGCCCTGTATAGTTAACCCTAATTAAACACACCTGATCCAGCTAATCAAGTCATTCAGGCATAAGCTGCCTTCAAGCCCTGTCGTAATTCAGAGATGACGTAATTCAGAGATATATATATATGTGTGACCCTGGACCACAAAACCAGTCTTAAGTCGCTGGGGTATATTTGTAGCAATAGCCAAAAATACATTGTATGGGTCAAAATTATTGATTTTTCTTTTATGTCAAAAATCATTAGGAAATTAAGTAAAGATCATGTTACATTAAGATTTTTTGTAAAATTCCTACTGTAAACCTATCAAAATGTAATTTTTGATTAGTAATATGCATTGTTAAGAACTTAATTTGGACAACTTTAAAGGTGATTTTCTCAGTATTTTGATTTTTTTGCACCCTCAGATTCCAGATTTTCAAATAGATGTATCTCGGCCAAATATTGTCCTATCCTAACAAACCATACATCAATAGAAAGCTTATTTATTGAGCTTTCATATGATGTTTATATCTCAGTTTTGTAAAATTTAACCTTATGACTGGTTTTGTGGTCCAGGGTCACATATATATATATATATATATATATATATATATATATATATATATATATTTTTTTTTTTTTTTTTTTTTTTTTTTTATTAATTATTTTTTTTTTTTTTCCTTTCCAGATATTTAAGCATATGGACAAAAAGCCAATTAGGGTCATCTACTCACAGAAAGATTCATGTGAGGCCTATCTGCAAAACGATGAGTATCTGCTGTCAGGTAAAATTATTAATTATCTGAAGTCAGATTTTGAGTTGAAACTGAACACCTGATGCTGGTTGTGAAAATCTACTAAGGCTGAAATACACTACACATATTATACAATTTGCAGTCTGGATAAGTTAAGGTAGTTTCTGAAAATCAGAGCCAGTCTGCAGATTTTGGACAGTTTGAGTTGATAGATTTCACAGAACATCACACAGTGTATTCATTTATTTAACTTCAGTTTTTCAGCTATCACACATTTGATATTTTTAGATGATTTTAGAGCACATAATATTTTCAATTTTCATGCATCTTCTAGCAACAAGGCTCATGTTTCTGTGTGAGTTTGTAGAGTTTGCAATGAGTTCAGAGTCTGTTAGTGCGTAAACCTCAGTTGTGAATTATATCCAGTTTTCCTCTGTAACATTTACAAAGTCTGCACAGTGTTTAGAATCTGTTCAGAATTTAAGTCATGTAAAGTATTCCAGTCATATCAATTAAGCTGCATGTTCCTTTTTAATACCTCAAAAATAATTTTTAAGAACTTGATAACACACTTCATTAGTAAACAGTAAATGTCCTCAGTGATGTTACACTCTTCAAAGAGATTAATATTATCCAGGCCCTCAAACCTAAAAACACTAAAGAATCTCAACAGAACATGGGGGTTCAAGTGATGACATCTCTAGGCATTGAATAAAATATATGTTGTAAAATGAGCTTGAGAGATACATCAGACAAAAATGTTATGTTTGTTTTTTTCCACTTAAGGACGTGTCAAGGATGGAAAGGTCTTTGTTAATTCATGTGAATTTGTGAAGCGTTGGGCCGATGTCTCCTCAGATGAAAAGCAGTACCTCAGCAGATGTCAGAGAGGCTGCAACTGTGGGGTAATAATCTAGATCATATTCTTACAATGACAATTCATCATAGTCTGAATTATACAGTGTTCAGCGATATTGATACCTACTGGCTTTTTAAATTTTTGCCCAACTTAAATTTTCTGCCTTTTTGGATGTTGTCAAACACATATACTGTGCATTGTTGCAAATCCTGGGTTCAGATCATGTATGCTTGTTAAAACGTTTTTAAATATTTCCATGTTTAAAGCATAAATGAATTTGAAAAGGACAGACCAGATGCCATACAAGAAGTTCTCAACACTTCTTATGATTAAACTTTCTATGTAAAGAAGAAAGTTTAATTTGTATACTTTGTCATTTGTAATTTCTACTTGCAGCCCTTGTACTAGCCACAAATGGTCACTAATGGTCACTATTGGCAGGGGCGCCGCTAAGGGGGGAAAGGTAGGATAATTCTAAGGGCCCACGCCCTTTAGGGGCCCCCAGAGATCTGCTTTGGTGTGGGGGGGGGGGGGGGGCAACCTCATATTTTGTCATAGGGCCCAAAATTGCGAGCAGCGCCCCTGACTATTGGTATAATTTTTTAATAGTAAAACAGTTGTTGTCATGTTATAAGCATAGATACAAGTTCAGTCATCTCTTAAACTGTGATCTCTACAGATCAACCCCTGTACTGGATCATCCTGTTTGATCAAAACGCCCTGAAGACCAAGTGCATCAGCCATTCGTCAGTGTGGAAGTTTGCCCTTTTGTTTTTCAGAATGCTTAGAATGCATAGAACATGTTTAAATGATTTTAAACATTTTACTGAAGCTTTGCAATGCAGTCCAAGAAATACATACAAAACACTGTTTTCATGGGGATATGCAATTAACCATTAAACTGTTTTGTCTGTGAAAGCGTCTGTGTGTATTTAATGGGAATTGTTTGCAAGTATGTTTATAGTGGCAATGGCTTATATCAAATGCACTCATCTAGTATTGATATTCTCACTTTTCTATTCTGATGAGCACTGAGTTAAAAAATAAATCAGATTAATTTAAAAACTGTAATGACAGTTACATACAGCCACATCAGACAAGAAAAATTATGTTACATCAAAATGTCTACTTGAAACCACAGAAACAACATATTAGCTTGTTTGCACAATGCAGAAAGCTGATAATGATTTTGAAATTGCATTACAGAGGCATTATAATGACACAATGTGTATGCTTTGTATAAATGGGGTGCTACTGAGACGAATTGAGTTCACTGATTGACAACAAATAAACAAATTGATTTGTTTGAGGAAGAAAAAACAGCAACAACAAAAAAACAGGTATATCAAAAATGAAAATTTTTATGATTAAAATTTCAATCAATTTTTAATTGTATTTCACCCCTCAAAAATTAAAGATAAAACTATTTACATTTGCAATTAGATTAATCTTAGAGGGCTTTTTACATCTTCATATGCCTGCCATAACTACATGGAAAACATATTGAAATGTCTAGGCTACATAGGTATCCCACGTTCCCCGAAGGAGGGAACGGAGACGTTTCATATGGGAACTCGCTAGAGCAGGGGTGCTTAATCCTGTTCCTGGAGATCTACCTTCTTCAGCTTCAACCCTGATCAAACACACCTGAACCAACTAATTAGGATCTGAAGGAGCACTTGATAATTACAGACAGGTGTGTTTGATCAGGGTTGGAACTAAACTCTGCAGGAAGGTAGATCTCCAGGAACAGGGTTGGGCACCCCTGCATTAGAGAGACCTATCACCTCTGTGCTAAAGAGAAAAGGACAATGACCATTGGCGAGTGAAATTTGCATGCACAGCCACTCCCCCGTACATACGGGTATATCCATTTATTCAGGTTTTTGCTGAGGAGCCGAGCCGAGCCGTAGCCCAGCCTACAGCGCAGCTCAGGACTGTGGTAAAAAGGGGATATAATGTCTCCGTTCCCTTCTTCAGAGAACGTGGGTTACTTATGTAACAAAAATTATTAAAGCTTAATGATTTAAAACATAAAATGACATTATTACTTTTTAAAAGTGTGTAAGTAAACATGAAAGATTCTCTCTAAAAGTACAGTTATGTGGCCAATTATTGAATTAATAAATTTTCTGCAGGTACTGTTTTTATAGCTTTTTTAAATATCTGACGTATGCTGTCAATACTATTAGGCACAATTCTTGTTCATGAAAGTATGTGTTGCTGTAGCAGTGGGGGGTTTTGTCATCAGGACACAAGTTCAAAAAAATCAAAATACATAATATAATTTTGTTCTTCATCAAAATCAATAGCTTGCCATATTTCAAGCACAATTGTTTGTCGTTTCTTATGTTGCCTGTTTGCTGCTCTGGTTTGAAATGAATAAAAACAAAGTTGTTTTGTACTTACCATGTCCCTGTAGTTTGAGTAGAACGACTGATCAACAAGAGGGAATTTATCTGCTCCTAGTTTCTTGTAGATGCTGATCAGTTGAGCAAACTGGGAGAAAACAGAGAATCAGTGAGGATGCAAATATTGGCAATAGTAGAACTTGAAGCGTTGAAAGTGTGATTTAGCCATGTCCATGCCACAATGCGGTCTGATCTTATCTCACAATTATGCATGATTATACATTACATTCAGATGGCCAGATAAAAAGTACATAAAAACATAAATAAATAAAATGAAAATAACAGCATATTAGGGATGTCCAATCTCAGGTATTGCCCAATTTTAGTATATTTATTGGTACTGGACTTTTTGATACTGTAACAACATTTACAGTATGTAAAGGGTGGTTAGTTCAGTTTAGCTGAATGTTTGGTAAACACATAACACACATTGTAATTTGGGTGCAGAACACTTATAAGTATACTATTTTTATCATTAAACAGAACATTCCTTGAATCATACATTAACTATTGCAGTTTAAACAGATTGAATCGTGTTGCCTTATAGTAATCCAATTGGCCCCGTACACTGCTGACCCCTTACTCAACCCTTAAACCTACCTATACCATCAAACCTGTCCCTAACCCTACCTGTGTCACCCCTCAGCAACAGCAGAAATGTTGTGCATTAACAAAAGCTTTGAACCATTGTAGAACATCTGTTAAAAATCATTTGAAGATTTCCAAGATGTGCATGACCATATGAATTAAATGTTTAATGACATTTGAAAGCATTTTAATTTACATGAAATGTTAATTATTGGGTAATGTTTAAGACATATTAGTAAACATTAACAAACACATTAATTAATGTTTCTAGATATGCAAATATATTTATTAACTAATGATCTGTTCAGAATTACATAATGTTTGTTAATGATTTTTTTTAAATTAAAGTTATTATGAAGTGTTACTGCTCTAATTTGCCTATTACTTTTATCTCCCATAAAATGTTTTAACACTGCAAGCTTCATCTTTTCTAACCCCACTTTCTTCCTTTTTATATTGCAATTATTCTGCTTAATATACATATAAAACACAATAAGTTTATATTGATAGCCCCATATTCATAATTGTGACCAAACAGTGTTTACAATGTCTACCATTATGACATGTTTACATCTACCAATGTCTTTATACAGTAAGTGGAGATGGGGGCACAAAAAACCTGATCAGAACATCCCTACAGGATTTGTTCATTTTTGTAAAGTAGCCTCAGAAGCTATTTCAAAGTTCTAATGCTCCTCACATTGCTAGATTTTTTATTTTATTTTTTTTCAAAGAAAAACACAGTACAAAACGAAACATCTACTCACAGCCCATGGCTTGTCACAGAGGTTGTAAATAGACTCCAGTGAGTTGACGCTGGGGATTCCGGCATACTGCAAACCGATGATTATATTGCGGAAGTCTTCATTCTGAGCCATGCTATAAGCGTGCTGTCGCACCATGACAAAGTCAGGCTTGAAGGACCTGTGTGAACAATAATATCGAGAACAGAGCAAAAAAGAAAGTCTATTATCTGTTTAACATTTCAAATGAGTTGTGTTTAATTATGTATGTACTCTGTTTTGATAACCCCACTGGGCAAAACCACATTTAAAAAAGATCAGATTTCCTCTTCAGTAATAAATACATTTTAATGTCAAGCTTTAATGTCAACAGATAATACCTTTTCACAACTTCTTTTAAATATGATCATGAATAACATATGGACTGTATTTTTTTTTAAAGACAACACAAATTTGCATAAAATAAACATTTACATGAAAAAATAAAGTGGTTGTTTTATTTGTGATGATTTTGGCTCACATTTAACAAAAACCCACCAATTCACTATCTCAACAAATTAGAATATGGTGACATGCCAATCAGCTAATCAACTCAAAATGGCTTCAAAATGGTCTCTCAGTTTGGTTTACTAGGCTACATAATCATGGGGAAGACTGCTGGTCTGACAGCTGACCTTCACAAGGAGGGTAAGCCACAAATATTAATTGCCAAAGAAGCTGGCTGGTCACAGAGTGCTGTATCCAAGCATGTTAACAGAAAGTTGAGCGGAAGAAAAAAGTGTGGAAGAAAAAGATGCACAACCAACCGAAAAAACGTCTCAGGTTACGTATGTAACCCTGGTTCCCTGAGGGAACGAGACACTGCGTCCTGAAACGCTATGGGGAACGCCATTGGCGGGCCGCACTTCTGAGTCATAGTCCAACAACCAATAGAATGACGGGAGTGACGTCACAGGCGCGGTGACGTCAGCGACCGGGAAGTATAAAAGCACGTGCGTTTGAAGCCGGCATCAGCTCATAGGAATGAAGCGAGCGCCGCAGGGTGCGGGAATTAGGGTCCGAGATGCAGTGTCTCGTTCCCTCAGGGAACCAGGGTTACATACGTAACCTGAGACGTTCCCTTCCGGGAACTCTACACTGCGTCCTGAAACGCTATGGGGAACGAGGTATCAACGCCCCCATAATTCCAAATCCCTGCGCAGTGTCTGTGCTGCTAGGCCAAGGGAAAGGAAAGCGTTTTTGAGTCTCTGGTGTACCACTCCAGAGAAGAAGTTCCCTCTGTCTGGTGACCTAGGGTGCCAGAACAAGAAGGAAACAGTGTCTGGAATACTTACCTGCCAAGACACTGGATGACTCCGCCTGGGGGTTGCCAGGTGAGTGGTAATACATCTCTGTCTGTGATCAACCACCAGACAAGAGGGATATATGAACCTCGGCCCTCAGGCACACGAGGAGAAGTGGTAGTCCTTTGTCTGCGTTACAGCCAGAACAAGAGGGACACAAGAAGTGCCTGGTGATCTTGCCAGGGCACTGGAATTCATCTCTGTCTGTGATCAGCCACCAGACAAGAGGGATAGAATAGGCCTCGGCCCTCAGGCACACGAGGCTAGGGTTCTCAACCGCTGCCTGTCATAAGACCAGCGCAGGGGGAGAAACGCTCCTCGGCCCTTAGGCACGCGAGGAGAGATAGTGGTCCTTTGTCTGCATTACAGCCAGTACAAGAGGGACGCAAGAAGTGCCTGGTGATCTTGCCAGGGCACTGGAATTCATCTCTGTCTGTGATCCACCACCAGACAAGAGGGATACCTGAGCCTCGGCCCTCGGGCACACGAGGATAGTGTTCTCGACCGCTGCCTGTCCTGAGACCAGCGCAGGGGGAGAAATGCTCCTCGGCCCTCAGGCACTCGAGGAGGAATGGCGGTCCTTTGTCTGCGTTACAGCCAGTACAAGAGGGACGCAAGAAGTGCCTGGTGATCTTGCCAGGGTACTGGAATTCATCTCTGTCTGTGATCAACCACCAGACAAGAGGGATAGAAAAGGCCTCGGCCCTCAGGCACACGAGGCTAGGGTTCTCAACCGCTGCCTGTCATAAGACCAGCGCAGGGGGAGAAACGCTCCTCGGCCCTTAGGCACGCGAGGAGAGATAGTGGTCCTTTGTCTGCATTACAGCCAGTACAAGAGGGACGCAAGAAGTGCCTGGTGATCTTGCCAGGGCACTGGAATTCATCTCTGTCTGTGATCCACCACCAGACAAGAGGGATACCTGAGCCTCGGCCCTCAGGCACACGAGGATAGTGTTCTCGACCGCTGCCTGTCCTGAGACCAGCGCAGGGGGAGAAATGCTCCTCGGCCCTCAGGCACTCGAGGAGGAATGGCGGTCCTTTGTCTGTGTTACAGCCAGTACAAGAGGGACGCAAGAAGTGCCTGGTGATCTTGCCAGGGCACTGGAATTCATCTCTGTCTGTGATCCACCACCAGACAAGAGGGATAAATAGACCTCGGCCCTCAGGCACACGAGGATAGGGTTCTCAACCGCTGCCTGTCGTATGACCAGTGCAGGGGGAGAAGTGCTCCTCGGCCCTCAGGCACACGAGGAGAAATGGTAGTCCGTTGTCCGCGTACAGCCAGTACAAGAGGGACATAGGGAGTGCCTGGTGATCCTGCCAGGGCACTGGAACTCATCTCTGTCTGTGATCAACCACCAGACACATGGAATACAGGCCTCGGCCCTCGGGCACACGAGGCAGGATAACACACCACTTGCCTGGGAAGTGCCAGGCCAAGATGGTGGGGATACATCTCCTGTCTGGGGACCTGCCAGACCAGGAGGACAAATATAGAGGAGAGTCATACGCCTTTGTCTGGGGAAATTGCCAGAATGAAAGGGGGGTAAAAACTCTTTTCCTTGCTAGAAGGAAAGCGCCTTTTGACCTCTTGAGCCTAGCCTTTATGCTAGGGCTGAAAGATGACTGAGCCCGGAGTGGCTCTGAGGTCTAGTTCATAGAATCTGACGAACGTCAGAGGTGAGGACCAACCCGCCGCACTGCAGATGTCCTGGATCGGGACACCTGCCATCAGAGCTCTGGAGGCTGCGACGCCTCGAGTAGAGTGAGCCTTGACTCCCATCGGGGATGGGAGACCAGAGGACTCGTACGCAGTAGAGATGGCATCAACGATCCACTTACTGATAGTAGGCTTGGAAGCCGGGCATCCCCTCTTAGGGGGGCCGTAACAGACAAACAGTTGCTCTGATTTACGCCACAGGGCAGCTCTGTGGACATAAGTGTCTAGTGCTCTTACTGGACACATCAAGTTATACTTCCTCTGGTCGTGCTCCACGGATGGAGGAGGATAAAACGCTAGCAGCGTTATTGGCTGTGGTGTTACTGAGGGGACCTTGGGTGTGTACCCAGCTCTTGGGTAGAGGAATGGCAAATTGCGCCCCCAGCCTGAGAAAGAAGGTCCCTCCTGACAGGAATCTCCCACGGAGAGCCGTCGAGGAGGGCGATTATGTCCGAGAACCATACTCGGGCCGGCCAGTACGGGGCTATTAGCAGCAGCCGTACTCCGTACCGGCGCACTCTTTCCAGAACTCCCGGGAGCGGAGCGATCGGGGGAAAAATGTACAGACGAAGCCTCGGCCACGGCATCCAGTCCGAGAGGAGCTGGAGGAACTAGAGAGTACAAAAGGGGACATTGCGATGTCTCCTGAGTCGCAAAGAGGTCCACTTGGGCTTGACCAAAGACTCTCCATATCTGCTTCACCACCTCTGGGTGAAGCATCCATTCCCCGGGCCTCGGCCCCTGCCTCGACAGGACGTCTGCTCCCACGTTGAGACGTCCAGGAATGTGAACTGCTCTCAATGAGAGAAGCTTCCCTTGTGACCACATGATGATCTGGTACGCCAGCTTGTATAAGGGGCGTGAACGCAGACCTCCCTGGTGGTTTATGTAATAGACCACCGCAGTGTTGTCTGTGCGGACCAGCACGTGACGGTTTCTTAGGTCTGGAAGGAAATGCTTCAGAGCCAGGAACACCGCCAGCATTTCTAGGCAATTTATGTGCCAAGAGTGATGCTGGTCGTTCCATAGGTCATGGGCGGAGCGGCCACTCATGACCGCTCCCCACCCGGTGAGGGATGCATCTGTCGCTAGCGTGACGCGGCGGCAAGGAGCTCCCAGCACTGGACCTTGTGATAGGAACCAGGGCTTCTTCCACATGACTAAGGCACGTAGGCAGCGCCGCGTGACCTTGATCTTGCGGAGTGGGTTCCCCCTCGGGGAAAACCCTTTGGTTTTGAGCCACCACTGCAGTGGCCTCATGTACAGCAATCCAAGAGGTATCACGTTGGATGCAGCTGCCATAAGACCTAACAGTACTTAGAACTGTTTGACAGTGAGTAGCAGGCCTAGCTTGACCGCATTTACTGCAGTAAGGATCGACTCGATCCGAGCAGGTGACATTCGTGCCTGCATCGTGGTCGAATCCCAGATTACACCTAGATAAGTGGTTCTCTGTAATGGAGATAGCACACTTTTCTTGGCGTTGAGTCTCAACCCCAGCTTTGACATATGAGCAAGAACAACATCTCGATGTTGAGCCGCTAACCGTTCTGAGCTGGCTAGGATCAGCCAGTCGTCTATGTAGTTGAGTATGCGGATGCCCTGGAGTCGCAGAGGAGCCAGAGCAGCATCCACACACTTCGTGAACGTTCGGGGTGAGAGTGCTAGGCCGAACGGAAGAACTCTGTATTGGTAAGCTTTGCCCCTGAAAGCGAACCTGAGAAACTTCCGGTGTTGAGGAAGGATGGAGACGTGAAAGTATGCGTCTTTCAGATCTATCGTGACAAACCAGTCCTCGGACCTGATTTGAGACATGACCTGACTGACAGTCAACATTTTGAACTTCAGTTTTCTGACTGAGAGGTTTAGCTGTCTGAGATCTAAATTGGGCCGCAGGCCCCCACCCTTCTTGGGAACAATGAAGTACCGGCTGTAGAACCCGGATTCTCTGTGTTGAGGAGGGACCACCTCGATGGCCTCCTTCCTCAAGAGAGTGTTCACTTCCTGTTCCAGTACCAGAGCCTGCTCGGGGCTTACAAGAGTAGGAAATACCCCGCTGAAAGGTGGCGGCTTGGCGCCGAATTGAATGGAATAGCCTTTCTCTACAGTACGCAGGACCCACATAGAAATATTTGGCAGTAGCTTCCACGCTGCCAGAAAATCTACTAAGGGAACCAGCCTCTCGAGGCTGGTCTCTGGATTTATTAGAGGAGCTAACTCGGTGACCTGTAACAGCGAACTGGCAGGATGCACCTGAAGTAAGCGCTCTAAAAACCCCCGTGGGGGTGGCGAACTCTCTGGTTCCGCTACGTCTCCGGGCGGAGAGACCGGAGAATGATGTTCGTGGGAGACTGCCGCGCCCTGTAACACTGGCAGGGTTAGCTGACGAATCTCCTGAGGGCCCTGAGGAGAGGTGGCCACCGCAAAAGGCGGTGGGGCACCTGACTCCTCGAGAGGGGCTGCCCTCATTGGCCCTGTGGTACCGCCATCAGGGCCGTTTAGCCGAGGACCTCTTAGACTAAAGCACGACCCTCAGATCGGGCTTAGTCTTTGAAGCCCCCAGTCAGGAGTGTTGCCAATCCCGCCCTCTAGGTCTCACCGGAGGGAAACGGGCTGCAATGCTCCTAATATGAGCCTCTTATGTGAGGAGCTGGTACACGGCTGGGGTTTTTATGCTCCCGTCCAGCAACCCCGACACGTGTGCAATTTGCCCATCAAGCCTGAAGTTATTTTAGGCGGCCTGGAAAGCAAAGACGGAACTTTTAAGGATGATGCCAGGCTGGGTGACAGATAGCTGACTAGCGTCTGTTCAACCCGCGGCATCATCTTTTCTTTCTAGTTTTTCCCCTGATCTAGACAGCTCAGTGTGCAGATCGGGGAAGAACAGAAAGTTCCGCTTTGGAAGTGCTAACTTAGCTACTGCATTAGTCAGCACGTCCAACAGCTCCTCATACCGAGGCGATCAGGGGGGGCGGTTGAATACTTTTGACAACGTTCTCCACATCAACCTCCTCGGAGGAAGATAGGGGAAGTGTTGAAAACTCTTTCTGGATGGAAGTAACCGATGCGGGCTTCCTTATCCAGTAGGAGGTTTACCGATCCACCAGATAGGGAAGGAGATAGGGGATCACCCGTCTCACTACCTCTAGTAGATCTAGCTGCGATCCCCACGAGTGCAGCTGCCGCTCCGCCTCAGCGGAAGCGGGGCCGGACCCGCGAGGAACGCTGGTGAAGGCTCTCTCCTCGAAGAGAGCCTTCCGGGGATGGAGCACCCGCAGTGGAAGAGTTCACACTGTGGACAGTCAGCCTTTTCGAGGGCTGACTGTGCGTGCTCCGCACCCAAGCAGACTACACATAGACTGTGTGTATCCCAACAACAATGAAGCGTTGGCAGGGAAAAACACACTATCTATGTGGCTGCTGTACCGCCTAGTTTCTTAACTTTCCCCCTTGGTTGACATATTGCTCAAAATAAAGGTGTGCAAACTGGCACAAAAACAGCAATATGTTATAAAGACAGACAGACACAGAGTGCTCTCGCTGAATGACAAAAGCTGACGCCGGCTTCAAACGCACGTGCTTTTATACTTCCCGGTCGCTGACGTCACCGCGCCTGTGACGTCACTCCCGTCATTCTATTGGTTGTTGGACTATGACTCAGAAGTGCGGCCCGCCAATGGCGTTCCCCATAGCGTTTCAGGACGCAGTGTAGAGTTCCCGGAAGGGAACTGCAGCATTGACAGACTTCAAGCAAAATCGATTCAAGAATTTGGGTGAACTTCACAAGGAATGGATTGAGGCTGGCGTCAAGACATCAAGAGCCACCACACACAGACGTGTCAAGAAATTTGCCTACAGCTGTTCTATTCCTCTTGTTAAGCCACTCCTGAAGCAGGCGTCTTACCTGGGCTAAGGAGAAGAAGAAATGGACTGTTGCCCAGTGGTCCAAAGTCCTCTTTTCATATGAGAGCAAGTTTTGTATTTAGAAACCAAGGTCCTAGATTCTGGAGGAAGGGTGGAGAAGTCCAAGTTGCCAAAGTCCAGTGTTAAGTTTCCACAGTCTGTGATGATTTGGGGTGCAATGTCATCTGCTGGTGTTGGTCCATTGTGTTTTTTTGAAAACCAAAGTCACTGCACCCGTTTACCAAGAAATTTTAAAGCACTTCATGCTTCCTTCTGCTGACCAGCTTTTTACAAGATGCTGATTTCATTTTCCAGCAGGATTGGGTTTTTATGGATTAGCAGGATTATTATTATTATTATTTTATTTTTTTATTTTTTTTTTGCAGTGGTTGCTACCTGTTCACATGACAGACCTACCTGTGGGAACTTTTTCACAAGACACAAAATATCACTGCAGTTTCCAACATAAATTATCACTAGAGGTGGTAAAGTAGCGAGCACTTGTAATGTTTCGCTTTCCGGTGTTTCGTTTTTCCCCAGTCAGATTTCTACTACCCTAGTACTGCTATGTTTAGGTGTGGGAGAGGGGTTAGGATTAGACAATCATATATCAATTTTAAAGAGAGGGATATTTTATTTGCAGGGGTTCGAAAATGGGCAAAACCTCTGGATGTTACAAGCTAGTGTGGTAGCTCAGCAGGCACAGAATTGGACTTAGGATGCAGAATCCTTGGGTACGAATCGAATGACAAACATGACTCACGATAAAAGAGCTGAATAATATCGAAAAACAAGCTAAAATGGTATGCTTGCAATTGCGTTTTGAAGTCACATTCATTTTTGTTCATACTACTGGGTAGTTTTATGTGTAGTGCAGTAGTAGCATTTCAGAGTCAGAGTCAGAACTGAGGTGACACGTACAAAACCAAGTTCACATAAAACGTATCACATGTACAGTCAGGTCCATTTATATTTGGACACTGACACACTTTTCATCATTTCGGCTCTGTGTGCCACTAGAATAGTTTTAAAATGATACAATCAAGATGAAATTGAAGTGCATTTTAAGTTTTAATTCAAGGGGTTGAACAAAAATATATCATAAAATGCTAAGGAATTACAATCATTTTTATACACAGACCCCCCATTTTTAGGGGCTCAAAAGTAATCATAAATAAAATGATCATTTTTAATATTTTGTTGAGAATCCTTTGCAGGCAATGACTGTCTTAAGTCTGGAACTCATGGACATCTCCATAGACTGGGTTTCCTCCTTTGTGGTGCTTTGCCAGGCCTTTACTGCAGCTGACTTCAGTTGTTGGTGTTTGTTGTTGGTTTGTGGGTCTTTCTGCCTTTAGTTTTGTCTTCAGCAAGTGAAATGCATGCTCAATCAATTTGAAATCAGAAGATTGACTTGGCCATTGCAGAATATTCCACTTTTTTTACCTTTAAAAACTCCTGGGTTGCTTTTGCTGTATGTTTTAGGTCATCGTCCATTTGTACTATGAAGAGCCGCCCAAACAACTTTGCTCCATTTAACTGAATCATTTAAAGAAGACAGTATATCCCTATACACTTCCGAATTCTTCCGGCTACTTCTGTCTTCTGTCACATCATCACTAAACACCGGTAACCCAGTGCCACTGGAAGCCATGCATGCTCATGCCATTACACTGCTCCACCATGTTCACAGATGATGATGTTGTAGGCTTTAGATCATGAGCTGTTCCAAGTCTTCTCTATACGTTTTTCTTCCCGTCATTCTGGTACTTGTTGATTTTAATTTCAGCAGTCCAAAAAATGCTTTTCCAGAAGTGGTCTGGCTTTTTAAATGTTTTTTTGACAAAGTCTAATCTGGCCTTGTTTGCACCTTGTGGTAAACCCTCTCTATTTTGCTCTGGTGAAGTCTTCTCTTGATTGTAGACTTTGACAGTGAAACGCCTACCTTCTGGAGAGTATTCTTCACTTGGCTGGATGTTGTAAAAATTTTTATTACCATGGAGAGGATCATCCAATCATCCACCATACTGTCGTCTTTTGTGAACATCCAGGCCTTTTTATGTTGCTGAGCTCACCAGTGTGATCTTTTTCTTCTCAGAATTCACCAAACTGTTGATTTGACCACTCCTAATGTTCCTGCTATCTCTCTGATGCATTTCTGTTGTTTTGAAGCCTAATTGTTTGTTTCACTTGCATGCAGAGCTCCTTTGACTGCATGATGGGTTCAGAGCAACAGCTTCCAAATACAAATGGCACACTTAGAATCAACTCCAAACCTTTTATCTGGTTAATTGATGTAGAAAAAATGAAGGAATAGCCCACAACTGTCCATGAAACAGCTTTTGAGTCAACTGTCCAATTACTTATGGTCCCTTGAAAAAGGGGGGAGGTACATATTAAAGAGCTGTAATTCCTTAACCTTTCTACCAATTTGATGAGACTGCCCTAAAAATTTAAGTGTGCACTTTAAGCCCATATTCATTGTATAACTATGTATATGTATAACTATATATATATATATATATATAGTTATATATATATAGTATATATAACTGTATAAATATATATATGGACCTGACTGTATGTTCAGCCTGGTTTTATTGTTTACACATAGGTATTGATACGTAACATTTTCAAGCACAAAAAGAAAATTTTTAGTACATTTGTATTGATGCTAAAACAATTTAGACGTATTTCAACATTTAAAAAGCACAAATTTTTAGCTAAAAAAATGCATTTTTATCATCTTATCAATAAGCTATTTAGATTTTTAGACCCCTTAACCTACCTCCAAACCTTAACCCACCCATTTTGAAGTGAATATTTTTGTGGCCCATGGCACAACAAACAAAGTAAATATTACATGGATGATTAAACGATTGCATAAATGTTATTTATTTTAAGGGTTTAAAAGTGAAGTCTTGTTTAACATTATGTAGGCCTATTCTTAGAAACGAACTGGTAGCAGAAATCACACAGAACAGAACGAAATGTTAAATGAGTAAACAATTTAATAATTGCAATTGAAAACTGTTGAAAACAACAATAATAAAATTAATGTCGCAATTTCAATATTCATACAGATTAATTTTGGGGTGTCGTCAATACGTCAGTATTGTTTGCTTTAAATGCTGAAAATATGTGTGTATTTGTAAGTTTAAATGCTGGAAATACGTCAGTATTGTACGTTTTAGTGCCTGTAAATGATGAGATCACATTGGTATGGTCATCTGTTCTAGGGGGAAAAAAAGGCATACTCGGTAAGCGCCACTCAGTGGACATTTCTGTTGAAAACTGCAGCGATATGTAGTTACATACATGTAGTACATATTTCGCATCTTGCGAAAAAGTTCCCACAGGTATGCTTTCATCTTGAGATCAAGCTGGCCTTTTTAGTAGGGATGTAACTATGCACCCCGAGCTGGTTGGAAATGTATACAAATATGTGACAATTAAACTAATTAACAAAATTGCTAATCGCGATATTTTTCTTTTTTGGGCTTTGCTTTCCCTGTTTTGTTCATTCCCTGTTTTCCTGCTTATTTTATTTCCTTAACCTAGTTTCCTGTGTTCCCATATTGTGTTTGATTATGTCATTCTGTTCAGGTGTGTCTAGTTAATTATCCTAGTTTGGTCTGTGTATTTAAGTCGCTCCCTTTCTATTCATTACATGTCGAGTCTTGTCAATCTCTCTTGTTTTACCAACCTGCCCTTGTCGAGATTATATTCTACTTGTCGTTGGATTATTAAAGCCTGTTTGCTCACTATCTCGTCTGCATGTCAGTTCTTTGCCACAGAAGTGTGGCAGTTTTCCTTATTAGTAGTAACAACAGAAACACAGGAAAAACTGTCTGTTTAATACATGTGTGATACACACAATATGGCTGTCATCAACGCTGTCAACAATTTGATAGATTAGATCTGTGCAAAACCATTCTGTAGTTTCAAGTCATTAATTTGTTAACACAGATTTATCAGAATCATCAGTTCCAAAATAATGGGTCTCATTCCCTAAGCATACACACTTGTGAACGTTTTCACGAACAAGTCATGATTCACTAAAAAATTTTTAAATTAAAAGGACCACTGAAAGCATATGTATCTAAAAAACACATGGTCGGACTTATAGTAGAAAAAAATTATTTGTTGCATGTTAACATGGCTATACGCACAGACACAAACACACACACACACATATATATACCCTAGACAGTATTTAGACGGTATTTAGACATGACAAAGGTCAGCACTGGGTAGATGCTTCGGTGTTCTGCACAACTGAAAAGAGCCAACCACCATGTTTGAATGATGTTGTGGAGCATAGATATGGCTTATTTATGCTGCTATATGGTTGCTAGGGTTCTCTGAATAATTGCAAGGGCATTGCTAGACAGTTGCCAGGGAGACATTTGAAGACTACGGGCTATAGAGTCTATAAAAGTCATAGCACAGCTTTTTTCAATAAGCCGCATGTTTGACTCCTCATCATGGGTCTACGATAAACAGTGTGGGACAATTTTGCATAGGGGTGTGCGAAATATACAGTTTACGATAATATTGTTATTGTTATTTAAATGATATGCAATTTGACATTATCGAGTATATTATGAAAACCAAACAAAAACACACCTACACTCTACATTTAAAAAATAAAGGTTCCAAAATGGTGTTATTGCAGTGATGCCACAGAAGAACCACTTTTGGTTCCCCAAAGTACCTTTTAGTGAACTGTTCTTAAATGAACCTTTTTCAAAAACATTTTTAAAATCTAAAGAACTGTGTAATTTAATCCATTAAAACATATTTAAACTATATGCCCCTGTATGACTTTTTTTTTATTTTATATTTATATTCTCATCAGCCATTTGTACGAATCGGTTGAATGAATGACTCAATAATGACTCACTTATACAGTGATTTGCTGCCACCTACTGGCGATTTTAGGTTTATATTTAATATTTAAGGTATACTTTCTGTATACATGATCTTTACTTAATATCGTAATGATTTTTGGCAAAAAAGAAAAAAATAATAATTTTGACCAATACAATGTATTGTTGGCTATTGCTTCAAATATACCTGTGCTACTTATGACTGTTTTTGTGGTCCAGGGTCACATAAGGTCTAATTATCGTTATCAATAAAATTCCAGAAAAATATTGAGATATAATTTTTGTTATTATTACACACCCCTAGTTAAGTTTTGTCCATAAGAAGAACAATAAGTATGCAACAAATAAAAAATAAATAAATAAATAAATAGTAGTGATGCTTTGTTCACAAGCACGACTAATGAACAAAATACAATACTTCACAGAAGTGAGTACATCCCTCACAGCAACCATTTTAGTATATCTTCTCAAGGGACAATACTATAAAAAGGAAACTTGGATATATTTTAGAGTAGTCAATGTGCAGCTTGTATAGCAGTATAGATTTATTGTCCCCTGAAAATTACTCAACCTACAGCCATTATTGTCAAAATAGCTGGCAACAAAAGTGAGTACACCCTAAGTGAACTTGTGCAAAGTGTCAATATATTGTGTTAGCACCATTGTTATCTGGCACTGCCTTAATCAACCTGGGCATGAAATTGACCAGAGCTGCACAATGTTGCTGGGATCCTCCTCCACTCCTCACAGAGCTGCCGGACAATAGACACATGGTGCTTCTCTACCTTACATTTGAGGATGCCCCACAGGTGCTAAATAGGGTTCAGGTCTGGAGTCATACTTGGCCACCCCATCACCTTTAGCTTCCTCACCAAGGCAGTTGTCATCTTGGTGGTGTGTTTGGGATTGTTATCATGTTGGTAAACTGGGAAGGCATCATGTTCTGCTTTAGAATGTACAGTACATAATGAAATCCATGTTTCCCTCAATAAACTGCAGCTCCCCAGTACCAGCAGCAGTCATGCAGCCCCAGACCACCATGCTTGACTGTAGGCAAGACATCATTTTCTTGGTATTCCTTATCAGGGCATCGCCACACATGCTGGACACTGTCTGAGCCAAACAAGTTTACCTTATAGTCTCATCAGGCCACAGGACATGGTTTCAGTCATTTATGCTCTTGGCGTATGGTCTGAGCACTGACAAGCTGACTTTCTTCTTCTGCAACCTTTAAAGTAATGCTGGCAGCACTCATGCATCTGTTTTTTGAAGCCAGGTTCTGCACCTGACTCACAGAACGAGTGCTCAACTTCATTGATCGACCCTTGCAAGGCCTGTTCCAAATGGAACCCATCTTGGAAAACTTCTGTATGACCCTGACCACTGTAGTGTAACTCGGTTTCAGGGTGTTACTGAACCTCTAATAG
>NC_133380.1:32359384-32432296 GCF_049309525.1 Garra rufa | reverse complement strand
TCATGCACTGGCATCATTCATCGACTTAGTCATTTTTTCGGGCGATGATTTGGCCGAGTGACAGCCGGTCAAATTGTGGGGTTTGGGGGGGCCCTATCTCCAGGCCCCGGGGGAGTAGGGACTCATGGCCTGCGTCGTCGGAGAGGGCCCAGCGAGGGCTATCGATCGAGTCCGGTCTAATTTTGGGACTGAGTCCGGTCTAATTTTGGGACTTTTTAAAATAAAGAAACGTCCATTTCCAATTTATTCAGCGGGCCCTTCATAGTGCTTCCGTGGACATTAATTTTTATGCAAATTCTACAGTATTATGACATGAAACTCACATAATTGGCTTCCACTGAGTGTGCTGAGTACAGTAGAGGTGTTTTTATCCACAATATTGTGATGTACAGTTACTTGACAAAATGTCCATTTCCAATTTATTCAGCCCCGTCGAATAAGTTGAGTGTGGACATGCACCATATGTGGTGAAATACTCGAAAACTCAACGTGAAATTCTCAATTTTGTTGATTTTTAAGCAAAATTGTGCAGTATTATGACATGAAACTCACATAAATGGATTCCAAGGGGTATGCCAAGTACAGTAGATGTGTTTTTATCAACAATATTGGGATTTTAATGTAAATGACGAAATGTCCATTTCCAATTTATTTAGCGGGCCTTTCATAATGCTCCCGTGGACATTCATTTTTATGCAAATTCTACAGTTTTATGACATGAAACTCACATAATTGGCTTCCTCTGAGTGTGCTGAGTACAGTAGAGGTGTTTTCATCACCAATATTGCACGTAGTTATTAAAAAAATACACTTTATTGAAGTGTCCACGGGAGCAGTATGGAGGGCCCGTCAAATAAGTTGCGCGTGGACAAAAAGTTTGGGGGTCCATATCTCCTGCCCACGGAGGAGCAGCGGCTCGTGGTCGGTGTCGTCGGTTAGGTCTCCCACGGGTCTAACGGGGCCCCGAGTTTGGTGCGGTTCGGCCTCGATTCGGCCGAGTGACAGCCGGTCAAAGTTTTGGAGTTTAGGGTTTTGGGGGGCTCTATCTCCGGCCCCCAGAGGAGTAGGGACTCGGGGCATGCTTTGTCGGAGAGGGCCCTGCGAGGGCTATGGATCGAGTCTGGTCTAATTTTGGGGACTTTTTAAAATAAAGAAATGTCCATTTCCAATTTATTCAGCGGGCCGTTCATAGTGCTCCCGTGGACATTAATTTTTATGCAAATTCTACAGTATTATGACATGAAACTCACATAATTGGCTTCCACTGAGTGTGCAGAGTACAGTAGAGGTGTTTTTATCCACAATATTGTGATGTATAGTTACTTGACAAAATGTCCATTTCCAATTTATTCAGCCCCGTCAAATAAGTTGAGGGTGGACATGCACCATATGTGGTGAAATACTCGAAAACTCAACGTGAAATTCTCAATTTTGTTGATTTTTAAGCAAAATTGTGCAGTATTATGACATGAAACTCACATAAATGGATTCCAAGGGGTATGCCAAGTACAGTAGATGTGTTTTTATCAACAATATTGGGATTTTAATGTAAATGACGAAATGTCCATTTCCAATTTATTTAGCGGGCCTTTCATAATGCTCCCGTGGACATTCATTTTTATGCAAATTCTACAGTTTTATGACATGAAACTCACATAATTGGCTTCCTCTGAGTGTGCTGAGTACAGTAGAGGTGTTTTCATCAACAATATTGCACGTAGTTATTAAAAAAATACACTTTATTGAAGTGTCCACGGGAGCAGTATGGAGGGCCCGTCAAATAAGTTGCGCGTGGACAAAAAGTTTGGGGGTCCGTATCTCCGGCCCACGGAGGAGCAGCGACTCGTGGTCGGTGTCGTCGGTTAGGTCTCCCACGGGTCTAACGGGGCCCCGAGTTTGGTGCGGTTCGGCCTCGATTCGGCCGAGTGACAGCCGGTCAAAATTTTGGAGTTTAGGGTTTTGGGGGGCTCTATCTCCGGCCCCCAGGGGAGTAGGGACTCGGGGCATGCTTTGTCGGAGAGGGCCCTGCGAGGGCTATGGATCGAGTCTGGTCTAATTTTGGGGACTTTTTAAAATAAAGAAATGTCCATTTCCAATTTATTCAGCGGGCCGTTCATAGTGCTCCCGTGGACATTAATTTTTATGCAAATTCTACAGTATTATGACATGAAACTCACATAATTGGCTTCCACTGAGTGTGCTGAGTACAGTAGAGGTGTTTTTATCCACAATATTGTGATGTATAGTTACTTGACAAAATGTCCATTTCCAATTTATTCAGCCCCGTCGAATAAGTTGAGTGTGGACATGCACCATATGTGGTGAAATACTCGAAAACTCAACGTGAAATTCTCAATTTTGTTGATTTTTAAGCCAAATTGTGCAGTATTATGACATGAAACTCACATAAATGGATTCCAAGGGGTATGCCAAGTACAGTAGATGTGTTTTTATCAACAATATTGGGATTTTAATGTAAATGACGAAATGTCCATTTCCAATTTATTTAGCGGGCCTTTCATAATGCTCCTGTGGACATTCATTTTTATGCAAATTCTACAGTATTATGAAATGAAACTGAGAGAATTGGCTTCCACTGAGTGTGCTAAGTACAGTAGAGGTGTTTTCATCAACAATATTGCACATACTTATTAAAAAAATACACTTTGTAGAAGTGTCCACGGGAGCTGTATGAAGGGCCCGTCAAATAAGTTGCCGGTGGACGTAAAGTTTGGAGGTCCGTATCTCGGGCCCCCGGTGGAGCAGCGACTCGTGGCTGGTGTCGTCGGTTAGGTCTCGCTCGGGTCTAACGGGGCCCCGAGTTTGGTGCGGTTCGGCCTCGATTCGGCCGAGTGGTAGCCGGTCAAAGTTTTATAGTTTGGGGCATTGGGGGGCTCTATCTCCGGGCCCCGGGGGAGTAGGGACTCGTGGCCTACGTCGTCGGAGAGGGCCCGTTGAGGGCTATCGATCGAGCCCGGTTGGGAGCCTCCAGGCCTCTTCGTTCGATTTGGCCCCCGAAACTACGGGGGTCCATATCTCGGGCCCCCGGTGGAGCAGCGACTCGTGGCTGGTGTCGTCGGTTAGGTCTCCCTCGGGTCTAAAGGGGCCCCGAGTTTGGTGCGGTTCGGCCTCGATTCGGCCGAGTGGTAGCCGGTCAAAATTTTATAGTTTGGGGCATTGGGGGGCTCTATCTCCGGGCCCCGGGGGAGTAGGGACTCGTGGCCTACGTCGTCGGAGTGGGCCCGTTGAGGGCTATCGATCGAGCCCAGTTGGGAGCCTCTAGGCCTCTTCGTTCGATTTGGCCCCCGAAACTACGGGGGTCCATATCTCGGGCCCCCGGTGGAGCAGCGACTCGGGGCGGGTGTCGTCGGCTAGGGCTCCCTCGGGTCTAACAGGACCCCGAGATTGGGGCGGATCGGCGTCTATTCGGCCGAGTTATAGCCGGTCAACATGTGGGGATTGGGGGGGCCCTATCTCCGGCCCCCGAAGGGGTAGGGCCTCGGGGTGGGTGTCGTCGGATAGGGCTCCCTCGGGTCTAACAGGTCCCCGAGATTGGGGCGGTTCGGCGGCGATTCGGCCGAGTGACAGCCGGTCAAAGTGTGGGGTTTTGGGGGTCCTATCTCCGGGCCCCGGGGAAGAAGGGACTCGTGGCCTGCGTTGTCGTAGAGGGCCCGGCGAGGGCTATCGATGGAGTCCGGTCTGATTTTGGGACTTTTTAAAATAAAGAAACGTCCATTTCCAATTTATTCAGCGGGCCCTTCATAGTGCTTTTGTGGACATTCATTTTTATGCAAATTCTACAGTATTATGACATGAAACTCACATAATTGGCTTCCACTGAGTGTTCTGAGTACAGTAGAGGTGTTTTTATCCACAATAGTGGGATGTTAGTTTACATGACAAAATGTCCATTTCCAATTTATTCAGCCCCGTCAAATAAGTTGAGGGTGGACATGCACCATATGTGGTGAAATACTCGAAAACTCAACGTGAAATTCACAATGTTGTTGATTTGTAAGCAAAATTGTACAGTATTATGATATGAAACTCACATAAATGGATTCCAATGAGTATGCTGAGTACAGTAGAGGTGTTTTTTATCAACAATATTGGGATTTTAATGTAAATGACGAAATGTCCATTTCCAATTTATTCAGGCCCATCAAATAAGTTGCGGGTGGACATGCACCGTATGTGGTGAAATACTCGAAAACTCAACATGAATTCCTCATATAATACATTAAAAGTGGACAAATGTCCCACTTGCAATGTATGCAATGGGATTGGCTGTTTAATACATTGGAAATGGACACATGTCCCACTTGCAATGTATTCAATGGGATTGGCTGTTTAATACATTGGAAATGGACACAGGTCCCACTTGCAATGTATTCAATGGGATTGGCTGTTTATTACATTGGAAATGGACACACATCCCACTTGCAATGTATTCAATGGAATTGGCTATCTATAACATTGGAAATGGACACACATCCCACTTGCAATGTATTCAATGGGATTGGCTGTTTAATACATTGGAAATGGACACACATCCCACTTGCAATGTATTCAATGGAATTGGCTATCTATTACATTGGAAATGGACACACATCCCACTTGCAATGTATTCAATGGAATTGGCTATCTATTACATTGGAAATGGACACACATCCCACTTGCAATGTTTTCAATGGGATTGGCTATTTATTACATTGGAAATGGACACACATCCCACTTGCAATGTATTCAATGGAATTGGCTATCTATTACACTGGAAATGGACACACATCCCACTTGCAATGTATTCAATGGGATTGGCTGTTTAATACATTGGAAATGGACACAGGTCCCACTTGCAATGTATTCAATGGGAATGGCTGTTTAATACATTGGAAATGGACACACGTCCCACTTGCAATGTATTTGATGGAATTGGCCATCTATTACATTGGAAATGGACACACATCCCACTTGCAATGTATTCAATGGAATTGGCTATCTATTACATTGGAAATGGACACACATCCCACTTGCAATGTATTCAATGGAATTGGCTATCTATTACATTGGAAATGGACACACATCCCACTTGCAATGTATTCAATGGAATTGGCTATCTATTACATTGGAAATGGACACATCCCACTTGCAATGTATTCAATGGAATTGGCTATCTATTACATTGGAAATGGACACATCCCACTTGCAATGTATTCAATGGAATTGGCTATTTATTACATTGGAAATGGACACACATCCCACCTGCAATGTATTCAATGGAATAGGTTATTTATTACATTGGAAATGGACACACATCCCACTTGCAATGTATTCGATGGAATTGGCCATCTATTACATTGGAAATGGACACACATCCCACTTGCAATGTATTCAATGGAATTGGCTATCTATAAAATTGGAAATGGACACACATCCCACTTGCAATGTATTCGATGGAATTGGCTATCTATTACATTGGAAATGGACACACATCCCACTTGCAATGTATTCGATGGAATTGGCCATCTATTACATTGGAAATGGACACACATCCCACTTGCAATGTATTCAATGGAATTGGCTATCTATTACATTGGAAATGGACACACATCCCACTTGCAATGTATTCGATGGAATTGGCCATCTATTACATTGGAAATGGACACACATCCCACTTGCAATGTATTCAATGAAATAGGCTATCTATTACATTGGAAATGGACACACATCCCACTTGCAATGTATTCAATGGAATTGGCTATTTATTACATTGGAAATGGACACACATCCCACTTGCAATGTATTCAATGGAATTGGCTATCTATAACATTGGAAATGGACACACATCCCACTTGCAATGTATTCAATGGGATTGGCTGTTTAATACATTGGAAATGGACACAGGTCCCACTTGCAATGTATTCAATGGGATTCACTGTTTAATACATTGGAAATGGACACATGTCCCACTTGCAATGTATTCAATGGGATTGGCTGTTTAATACATTGGAAATGGACACACATCCCACTTGCAATGTATTTATGGGACTCTAAAGTAGGTTAATGGGATGAGTGTCCACTAATCTATTAAGGGTCAAGGTTCAATTCCATCACTACAATGGGCAAATGGACAAATAGTGGGTTCGTGGATCCAGGGGGCTGTGGCAATGTGGAGGGGGAGTTGTTCCGGAGTGTTCTGGGGTCTTTCCGTGACTGTAATGGGCAAATGGACAAATAGTGGGTTCGTGGGACCGGGGGGCTGTGGCAGTGTGGAGGGGGAGTTGTTCCGGAGTGTTCTGGGGTCTTTCCGTGACTATAGTGGGCAAATGGACAAATAGTGGGTTCGTGGGACCAGGGGGCTGTGGCAATGTGGAGGGAGAGTTGTTCCGAAGTGTTCCGGGGTCTTTCCGTGACTGTAATGGGCAAATGGACAAATAGTGGGTTCGTGGGACCTTAGGGGCGGGGCGCGTGGCCGGGGAGGGGGTCCTGGGGGGTTCCGCGGACGTTCCGTAACAATAATGGGCAAATGGACAAATAGTGGGTTCGTGGGACCTTGGGGGCGGGGCTCGTGACCGGGGAGGGGGTCCCGGGGGGTTCCGCGGACGTTCCGTAACAATAATGGGCAAATGGACAAATAGTGGGTTCGTGGGACCTTGGGGGCGGGGCTCGTGACCGGGGAGGGGGTCCAGGGGGGTTCCGCGGACGTTCCGTAACAATAATGGGCAAATGGACAAATAGTGGGTTCGTGGGACCTTGGGGGCGGGGCTCGTGGCCGGGGAGGGGGTCCCGGGGGGATCCGCGGACGTTCCGTAACAATAATGGGCAAATGGACAAATAGTGGGTTCGTGGGACCTTAGGGGCGGGGCCTGTGGCCGGGGAGGGGGTCCCGGGGGGTTCAGCGGACGTTCCGTAACAATAATGGGCAAATGGACAAATAGTGGGTTCGTGGGACCTTGGGGGCGGGGCTTGTGACCGGGGAGGGGGTCCCGGGGGGATCCGCGGACGTTCCGTAACAATAATGGGCAAATGGACAAATAGTGGGTTCGTGGGACCTTGGGGGCGGGGCTTGTGACCGGGGAGGGGGTCCCGGGGGGATCCGCGGACGTTCCGTAACAATAATGGGCAAATGGACAAATAGTGGGTTCGTGGGACGGGGGTCCCCCCATCAAACCGGTAGGGCTGTGGACAAATAGAGGGTCGCTGGGACGAAGACCCCCACCGGAGTCATTCACTCAAATGAGAAATGGACAAATAGTAGGTTCGTGGGACCTTAGGGGCGGGCCCTGTGGCCGGGGAGGGGGTCCCGGGGGGTTCCGCGGGCGTTCCGTAACAATAATGGGCAAATGGACAAATAGTGGGTTCGTGGGACCTTGGGGGCGGGGCTTGCGCCCGAGAAGGGGGTCCCGGGCGGTCCCGCGGCCGTTCCGCAGAAATAATGGTCAAATGGACAAATAGTGGGTTCGTGGGACCAAAAAAGTGTCCACCACCCCTTTGTTTTAATGGCCATGTAATAAACCTAAAGTGGGATCGGTGGTGCTCCACACTGTGGCGAAAGACAGAACTGCAATTTTAGGCCCAAAACTTTGGGGGGTTTCCGCGCGGCCCCTAAGGGGGCCAGCCCCCCCCAGACCTTCCCGTGCTTCCCCGCCGGCCGACCCGGTCAGATTGACACCAGCGGCGCCCCCCTCAAAAATTTTGGGGGGTCGGCGCGCAGGGTCCACAAACCCATGACCACGAACCGTCAAACATGCTCCGAAATGGACGCCTTCCAAAAAAATGTACTTCATAGAGGTAGATCCACGGGCACACCTGTAACAGCACAGCTCCACACCGCCCTTCTTCAGTGTCCCCTTCTTCATGTACAGCGGAAAGTTCTCTGGGTCTTGGATACAAGGAACGTGCTTCCGCTGTTCCTTCCATATCTGCTGGATCCGTTCGTGATTCAGCAGAGGAACTCCCAGAGTGTCCTTCCCGTCCGCACTGTCGAACAGATCAATCAGTGACCCGATCAATCTGGTGGTCTCCTCCACCCCCCTGGTCCTCCTCCGGCAGTGCAGTGCCAACTCTCTCCGGGTAATGCGAGCACTGACCGCCCTTTCTGAGATGTGGCCAGTCTTCTTTGCAGCCAGCTCACCCTCCTTTGCACAGCGAAGTGCAGCCACATCCTCTGGATCCCACTGAAAGATGCACGTGGACAGACGGGCCATGAAGATCCCGTAGAGTGGATGAGCCTCTGTCGTGACACCTGCAGCAAATCGCCGCATGAAATGCCAGATGTCGAGGCGCACTTCAAGCTCGACCCACTCCGAGAACATCATCTTCACCTGACACTGGCCATGCTGACTGCAGCAATCTCTGTCCACGTACATCACTTTTGGGGCTGCCTCTCCTGCGTCCCGGTAGCGCTTCATCAGGCCAGCTGCCATGTGGTCCAGTCCATGTCCCTCGGCGGCTGTAAGCACAGAGACGAGGACTTGGCCGTGTTCATTTCCCACATTTGTGCACCAGGCAGCTGTACCTGAAGCAGCACCTGCGAGTTTCTTTGTGACCTATTGGGAAAAATAAAAGGGTGACAAAACTGTATTCATTGTGAATGCACATATATCCATATCTGGCAAATTTCTGGATATAAACAGGACTGTGATACCTTTTTAGTGGAGTCCATCTTGAGAACAGAGCCAAAGACGGATGTTATTTTGGCTTTGACCTCATGCAGTCGCCACAGAACATCTCTGGCGTACACGGCTAAGAGCCACTTAGGCTTAGGTAGGGCAGGTAAAAGGGGAGGCTCAGCAAATACAGGAGGCTGCACAAGGGAGGACCTTGTGAACGGTTCGCAGGCAGTCAGGTACTGCAGAACACGCTGTGTCCATGCCTCACTGTGCTGTTCCGTCAGCTTCTTGTACAGCTGAGTCACACTGTTGCCCAGTGTCCTCTCCCTCATCATCCTCAGCACCCGGTTGTCACATGAGTATCTAAGGAAACAACAATATAATCATGCAAATGCTTTGGTTGTAGAAAAAAACACACAAGATAAAAGTGCCTAATAATGAATGATTGTCATTATGAATTACCTGTATGTCAGCAAAGCTGGAAACTGACTGCGGTGGCCCATATCCAGCTGCCCTAAGATGTCCTCGGACCAGGCAGGATACTTCTTTTTGCAGCCTTTGCACTCCAGATACTCAGTGGCAAGGTCATACCACCCGTCGATGTCCAAAACCTTGCGCACGGTGCGGTAAAGTCCTGCTGCTGTTAGCCTGTGCCTACCACAGTCTGGGCGAACACAGACAAGAGGAAATAACCACATCTTCAGCGGCATCCACAAGAAAAGGGGCCGACAGAAGAAGAGGTCTGGTGAGGCGGGTGGCTGACTGTTAATTAAAGGGGGCTGAGGAGGATACCACCAAAGCTTCAGCTGGGACACTAGTTCTGGCTTGCCGGTTCGTGGGTTGGCCTTAAACAGTGTGTTCCGGATCCACTCATGCTGGAAAGGTGGAAGATGATCTTTCCAGTGGCCTGGGAGCTCAGCTGGTGGCTGATGATGTGGAGGATCTGGTGTTTTTGCTGTTTCCGCCAATGGAGACGGACCGGCACAGGCCTCTGAGTAAACAGTAACAAAAACAAAATAAGGATGGTATAAGGTTGGATTTGATAGAACTACGCCATAAATGCAGCCCACAAACAGCCTGCGAAGCAGTAATTTTGGAGGAGTGTTAATAATCGTTTTGAATATATTAAGGCATAACAGTGAAGAAAATGGTACTAGTGTTAAGAAGCAAAGAACACAGCGTACACTTTATTGATGTAAGAAAAATGGAATTAGTACAGTTCTTTGAGAATGAGAATCTGTTGTGATTAAGGAAAATGAGGTGTGATGAATTCAGTAATGATGCGCACAGACATGAAGCATGCACACATATACAATAAGGAAAAACTGTTCTTCTCATCATAAGAACAATGACTCTCCACCATCCTGTCTGCTCAGGGGGAGCTAAAGAGTGAGTGAGTGAGTGAGAATAGCAAGCAGTGTGAGAAAGTTATCTAGTGATTGTTTAACAACGGGTAAGCTTAGAAACGCAAATAAATACACTGACACCTTTGGACATCCTTAACCTTTTGAAGAAATCCCACTTGAGGCATGATGTGACATAATTCTGTATTGTAAACAAAAATATTAAAAAAATTTGATTTTTATTTTTAATGCTTCACATTGTGTTTTCACAAAACATTCTTATAGCATTTGTATTTGTGTCATATGCCACACCTGTATTCAGCTGTGCTTCACATTGTGATGCAGCAAATACCAGCTCCTCATCATCATCATCTTCAGCAGTGGAAACGGAAGTGCCTGGAGCACAAATGTTACAACTATTACTGTGACCAATACACAGAGACAAGTGTATGTAAGATGGTGCTTACTTACCTGTAGCGAAAAGCTGTCTTCGGGCCAAAGTTTCTGCTGCTGGAGAAGGTAAAGTAGACTGCACTAATGGATCTGGAAACAGCAAGTGGACAGGTTTGCCATAACAATAAATGAATACGTGTACAATTTCTGTAGGGAAAATGTAATATTCACACTCCTACTCACAGTGTTTAACTGGTGACACGAGTTTTTTCGCCAGCTGTGAAGGAGACAAATGTTTGCCATGCGCCAACAGCGCTTTCACAGTGGCGGTCCGCTGTACACCAGTTCGGATGGCTGCAGGTGGAGGTGCAGAGGTACTGGAGGCTGCGGCTGGAGGTACAGAGGCACTGGAGGTTGCAGGTGGACGTGCAGGACGTACACTGGTGCCCACAGCAGAAGCCTGCCTTTTCAGGACATATGTCTTGAAAATGGCCATGTTGGTGTTTGGCCTGGCATCGGCCTTAACCAGGTACCTGATGAGGGCTTGGGCCTCCTTGCTTTGGTCCTCATAAACTTCCTTCATGGACCGGCCCTGGAAGTCACCAAACTCCACCATCAAGCAGCCCTGGTCTCCAGATGCTCGGGCTTCTGCTTGCATTTCCTGCTTCCTCTCATACTTCTCCACTTCTTCAGCCATCTCTCTGATATGAGAAGTGTACTGTAGGAAGAGCTGTTTATTTTCGGACAGGGGGGTTGTCTGCGCTGTCTCCTTGGAAATGCTGAGCACCAAATACACTGCGTACCCCAGAGAGTTTTCCAGGAGCCATCTAAATCTCTGGCCCTGGTACTTCCCAAACTGAAGTTTGCAGTGAGCCAGTACTAAAAACTGGTCACTGGGGTCTCCACCGTTTGTGCTGACAAAAGAACGGGCCTCTGCCAGCACCTGCTCCTTGGGTTTGGCCCTTCCCGACTCCATATTTTCAAGGCGCTTCGCCTCCTCCGATGGCGCCATGAGGAGCCGGCACGATGTTGCCGATTGGCGGCGAAAAAAGGGGTAAGCGTACATTTTCTGTAATGAAGATCAGAAAGAGACTATTACCTCTAGCAAACTGAAAGATACCTGTATGTTAAGTGTGTAATGATAATTTAACAAGCTACATGTAAACCATATTACTGTGGTAATAAACATGGACAGGAATCTGATAAATGTACAAATATATGTAAAGTCAAATATGAAGTCTGAAATTTCCTTCTAGTAATAATTCTAGGCTCGGAGGAGGTCACTAGTATTATTACCAAATATAAGTAATATATATAAGCAGAGCTGGGTAGTAACTGATTACATGTTATTTCATCTGAATTACATAATCAGAATCCAAAAATTAAGTACCTGTATTTAGATTAAAAAATATATATATTTTAATATATTCCGAATCAGACTAAAGTTCCTTTTTTTATGCATTATATGATTTTATTTTATTTTATTTACACAATGACATTAAATTATTCCTAACTGATATATACTTCCTAATTCCTCTTTTTGATCTTTTAAATTTCTTTTCTAAAACAGCCTACTGCTTATATTCATAAAAAAAGTCTTCCAGTTTTGTGGACACTCACACAAAGACCAGTCACTAGTCAGGTGGAGATACAGCATTTGACCACTGATTTACAAAAATCATTTCAGGTTTGCATAAAGTGTTTCAACATTGCATCAACTACTGATAAACACATTCATTTTTATTTGAAAGATCACACTGTAGATATTTTTAACCACCTTCAACAAAGGCTTTTGTCTTTCAAACACATTATCATGCACACATTTTAACTAATATATTTAATTAACATACTTAAATTGAATATTTTAATAATTATCACATTTTCATGTTCATTGGTCCTCTGATGAGGTTATGGTCACAAGACATGCAGGTAAACAAAAAGAATATATATCATTTTTGTGCATTTTTAATTGATTTTAAAATGATTTACTTTAATTTATTATTTTTATGGTTTAATTAATTAGTAGTTTTTTATTTAACTCCCTGCAGTTATTTCACAAACATGTGTTAAATGCACTTAGTGTTGTTAATAACAACAAATACAATCTATTTTCTTATTCTTTTTTTCAAGATTACCCTGTTTAAATCAATGTGATAAACAAGTTAGGTCAAAAGTAATCTAAAAGTAACGTAAAAGTAGTCTGACTAACTTATATTACCTAAAATGTGTAATGTAACTGTTAATGGTTTAAATAACTAACTACAATTTGTCTTGTAACTTGGAATTAGTAACGAATTAACTTACAGTCATTACAGTTACAGTAAGTAAGTTACCCAGCTCTCTGTCTCTCTACATATATAAGTAAATAAATATTTTAATATTAGTATTCTTTTCTTCGCACACAATACACACATAGTAATGTAGGCTAATTAGGACTGTCGATGATTTTAACCTATCTGATCAGTAGCGACATGTTTTGTTCTGTATTTATCATTTAAAAAGTTACAGGTTCGCAAATACTTCAGAAAACGTGTGCTATACATGCATTGGCACGTTCTATTTTCCAAAAATACACACTATTTATGAACAAATAACGATATTAAATTATATTTAAAAATGAAGTACACCTTAGCCTTACCTATTGCAAAGATCGATGACAATAATAAACGGTCGCAGCGATTGGTCAAAAGTGAGCCACGGGAGAGTAACGCGATTGGTCAAAAGTGAGCCACGGGAGAGAAACGCGATTGATCAAAAGTAAGCCCCAGAGAGAAACGCGATTGGTCAAAAGTAAGCCCAGGAGAGAAACGTGATTGGTCAAAAGTAAGCCCAGGAGAGAAACGTGATTGGTCAAAAGTAAGCCCAGGAGAGAAACGTGATTGGTCAAAAGTAAGCCCAGGAAAGAAACGCGATTGGCTCATGTGGGCTTACTTTGGGCTTACTTTGGCTCAATCGGTGGGATGCAGTAGGCGCAAGCGAGAGGTAGCGGGATCGATGCCTGCATTCTCCAAGGGCCTCCTGCCCTTTTACGCGCACGTCCCCAAGGAGACAGACTGCGCTTTTTGCGGTGCGAAACGTACCCTCGCAGTTGCGTGAGCCTTTGGGGCCCACTGCTGTCTAAAGGATTTCTCAGAACGTTCCCTGCGCACCTTCGTGGCAAAAGCAGGTCCCACCGAGATTTGAACTCGGATCGCTGGATTCAGAGTCCAGAGTGCTAACCATTACACCATGGAACCTTGACGAGTGAGGCCGCTGCTCAGAGGAAAGCAAAGAAGAAGTCGCTTACGGCTCACCAGCAACAAAAACAAAGTTGAGCCTTTTTTGTTTTTATCTGCCGCAAGAAGGCACGCAGGTTCCACCGAGATTTGAACTCGGATTGCTGGATTCAAAGTCCAGAGTGCTTACCGTTACACCATGGAACCACAAGCGCCTCTTTGACAGCTGACCTGGAGGTAGATAGTGTTGCGGCTATGGGGAACCAGTCAGAGCGAGGGGTTGTATCCCAGTGAGTTTTGGTCACCGGCCACCCTCGACCAAAATACAAAAGAAAGCTGCATCTGCCGAAACCCGGGATTGAACCAGGGACCTTTAGATCTTCAGTCTAACGCTCTCCCAACTGAGCTATTTCGGCCACATCCCCCTAAGGTTTGGTCTGCAGGGGTTTACGTGACACCACCCGTCGCTTTGAGAGAAGAGCAGAGACGAGCTAACAGAGAACAAAAGACGCTGGCCCGTACGGGGATCGAACCCGCGAACTTGGCGTTATTAGCACCACGCTCTAACCAACTGAGCTAACCGGCATGGCTCCTGCCAGACCTCTGCCCAATTTCCCCAAAATTTGCTGACTGCTCGTGGGCCCCTTAGCAGGCAGAAAAGCTTCAGGACCAAGCCTGACCACTGGCTCGTCCGGGATTTGAACCCGGGACCTCTCGCACCCAAAGCGAGAATCATTCCCCTAGACCAACGAGCCACGCTCACGCAGCTGGCGCACCGCCGCCTGCCCTCGAGCGTCGCTCTTCACGTGGCTTTGAATGCAGGGAGCATCCGGAAGTCTGCGCTTGTGGCAAAAAGCACCTCGATTTCTGAGAAACTTGTTTCTGCCCTGCTCTACTCACCCTGTTACGGTCCTCAGGGGTGCAGACTTACTTGACCGCAACAGTCACTTCTGATACAGGATCACAATCTTGTGAAAGCCAAGTGGATCGTTTGTAATAAAGCAACAACAACAAGAAAGCCCAAAAAACAACATTAAAAACACTGAATGAAACAAGCAAGCATTAGAAGAAATGAGTCTAAAAACAAACAAGTTGGCGGCGATCATAATAACCAAAAGCAAAGAAGACAAATAGCAACAACAAAAGAAAGAAAAAATTAACTGCAATGGAAGAAATGACACACCTCGAGACAAGGTCAAAGGCAAAGGAATGAAAGTGGGCCTTTGAATGGATTTCATAATGGTGGTGGACCTAACAGGGAGAAGATTCTGCCTTCTGCGGCCAGGGGAATTAGCTCAAATGGTAGAGCGCTCGCTTAGCATGCGAGAGGTAGCGGGATCGATGCCCGCATTCTCCAAGGGCCTCCTGCCCTTTTACGCGCACGTCCCCAAGGAGACAGACTGCGCTTTTTGCGGTGCGAAACGTACCCTCGCAGTTGCGTGAGCCTTTGGGGCCCACTGCTGTCTAAAGGATTTCTCAGAACGTTCCCTGCGCACCTTCGTGGCAAAAGCAGGTCCCACCGAGATTTGAACTCGGATCGCTGGATTCAGAGTCCAGAGTGCTAACCATTACACCATGGAACCTTGACGAGTGAGGCCGCTGCTCAGAGGAAAGCAAAGAAGAAGTCGCTTACGGCTCACCAGCAACAAAAACAAAGTTGAGCCTTTTTTGTTTTTATCTGCCGCAAGAAGGCACGCAGGTTCCACCGAGATTTGAACTCGGATCGCTGGATTCAAAGTCCAGAGTGCTAACCGTTACACCATGGAACCACGAGCGCCTCTTTGACAGCTGACCTGGAGGTAGATAGTGTTGTGGCTATGGGGAACCAGTCAGAGCGAGGGGTTGTATCCCAGTGAGTTTTGGTCACTGGCCACCCTCGACCAAAAGACAAAAGAAAGCTGCATCTGCCGAAACCCGGGATTGAACCAGGGACCTTTAGATCTTCAGTCTAACGCTCTCCCAACTGAGCTATTTCGGCCACATCCCCCTAAGGTTTGGTCTGCAGGGGTTTACGTGACACCACCCGTCGCTTTGAGAGAAGAGCAGAGACGAGCTAACAGAGAACAAAAGACGCTGGCCCGTACGGGGATCGAACCCGCGACCTTGGCGTTATTAGCACCACGCTCTAACCAACTGAGCTAACCGGCCTGGCTCCTGCCAGACCTCTGCCCAATTTCCCCAAAATTTGCTGACTGCTGGTGGGCCCCTTAGCAGGCAGAAAAGCTTCAGGACCAAGCCTGACCACGGGCTCGTCCGGGATTTGAACCCGGGACCTCTCGCACCCAAAGCGAGAATCATACACCTAGACCAACGAGCAACGCTCACGCAGCTGGCGCACCGCCGCCTGCCCTCGAGCGTCGCTCTTCACGTGGCTTTGAATGCAGGGAGCATCCGGAAGTCTGCGCTTGTGGCAAAAAGCACCTCGATTTCTGAGAAACTTGTTTCTGCCCTGCTCTACTCACCCTGTTACGGTCCTCAGGGGTGCAGACTTACTTGACCGCAACAGTCACTTCTGATACAGGATCACAATCTTGTGAAAGCCAAGTGGATCGTTTGTAATAAAGCAACAACAACAAGAAAGCCCAAAAAACAACATTAAAAACACTGAATGAAACAAGCAAGCATTAGAAGAAATGAGTCTAAAAACAAACAAGTTGGCGGCGATCATAATAACCAAAAGCAAAGAAGACAAATAGCAACAACAAAAGAAAGAAAAAATTAACTGCAATGGAAGAAATGACACACCTCGAGACAAGGTCAAAGGCAAAGGAATGAAAGTGGGCCTTTGAATGGATTTCATAATGGTGGTGGACCTAACAGGGAGAAGATTCTGCCTTCTGCGGCCAGGGGAATTAGCTCAAATGGTAGAGCGCTCGCTTAGCATGCGAGAGGTAGCGGGATCGATGCCCGCATTCTCCAAGGGCCTCCTGCCCTTTTACGCGCACGTCCCCAAGGAGACAGACTGCGCTTTTTGCGGTGCGAAACGTACCCTCGCAGTTGCGTGAGCCTTTGGGGCCCACTGCTGTCTAAAGGATTTCTCAGAACGTTCCCTGCGCACCTTCGTGGCAAAAGCAGGTCCCACCGAGATTTGAACTCGGATCGCTGGATTCAGAGTCCAGAGTGCTAACCATTACACCATGGAACCTTGACGAGTGAGGCCGCTGCTCAGAGGAAAGCAAAGAAGAAGTCGCTTACGGCTCACCAGCAACAAAAACAAAGTTGAGCCTTTTTTGTTTTTATCTGCCGCAAGAAGGCACGCAGGTTCCACCGAGATTTGAACTCGGATCGCTGGATTCAAAGTCCAGAGTGCTAACCGTTACACCATGGAACCACAAGCGCCTCTTTGACAGCTGACCTGGAGGTAGATAGTGTTGCGGCTATGGGGAACCAGTCAGAGCGAGGGGTTGTATCCCAGTGAGTTTTGGTCACCGGCCACCCTCGACCAAAAGACAAAAGAAAGCTGCATCTGCCGAAACCCGGGATTGAACCAGGGACCTTTAGATCTTCAGTCTAACGCTCTCCCAACTGAGCTATTTCGGCCACATCCCCCTAAGGTTTGGTCTGCAGGGGTTTACGTGACACCACCCGTCGCTTTGAGAGAAGAGCAGAGACGAGCTAACAGATAACAAAAGACGCTGGCTCGTACGGGGATCGAACCCGCGACCTTGGCGTTATTAGCACCACGCTCTAACCAACTGAGCTAACCGGCCTGGCTCCCGCCAGAAGTCTGCCCAATTTCCCCAAAATTTGCTGACTGCTGGTGGGCCCCTTAGCAGGCAGAAAAGCTTCAGGACCAAGCCTGACCACGGGCTCGTCCGGGATTTGAACCCGGGACCTCTCGCACCCAAAGCGAGAATCATACCCCTAGACCAACGAGCCACGCTCACGCAGCTGGCGCACCGCCGCCTGCCCTCGAGCGTCGCTCTTCACGTGGCTTTGAATGCAGGGAGCATCCGGAAGTCTGCGCTTGTGGCAAAAAGCACCTCGATTTCTGAGAAACTTGTTTCTGCCCTGCTCTACTCACCCTGTTACGGTCCTCAGGGGTGCAGACTTACTTGACCGCAACAGTCACTTCTGATACAGGATCACAATCTTGTGAAAGCCAAGTGGATCGTTTGTAATAAAGCAACAACAACAAGAAAGCCCAAAAAACAACATTAAAAACACTGAATGAAACAAGCAAGCATTAGAAGAAATGAGTCTAAAAACAAACAAGTTGGCGGCGATCATAATAACCAAAAGCAAAGAAGACAAATAGCAACAACAAAAGAAAGAAAAAATTAACTGCAATGGAAGAAATGACACACCTCGAGACAAGGTCAAAGGCAAAGGAATGAAAGTGGGCCTTTGAATGGATTTCATAATGGTGGTGGACCTAACAGGGAGAAGATTCTGCCTTCTGCGGCCAGGGGAATTAGCTCAAATGGTAGAGCGCTCGCTGTGCAAAAGAAGGAGCCCAATCTTTGAGCCCCCCTTCGCAAGCGAAAAAGACGCGAAAACGCAAGTGTGCCGACAAGTTTCCCCTGCAACAATATTCGGGCTATATTCCTGTGCGGTATGGATGAGTTTTAGTTACATGTGAAATACGTCACCCTCGGCGGGCTGGATTCGAACCCGCGGTCTGCGCGACTGAGTCGAAGTCCCGTTCTGAATCAAATGATTCGCGAATCGCGAAACTTGATCCGGTTGGACTGATTCGAAACAGTGAATCATCACGTTGACGCTTTACGTCGTGTTAAAAACACGCCCCATCCCACCTTGTTTTTATTTTTATTTTATTTTTTACAAATCTCGCCCTAGACATAACATTATATTGATTGATATTTATTAATTTGTGTATGTTATTTTTAAAAGGCATATTACATGTTTATGTTTATGGTTAAATACGCGATCCGATTGGAGCGAATCGTCACGTTGACAGTTTCCGTCGTATTAAAACACGCCCCCATCCTCACCTGCTTTTTCCACAAATCGCGCCCTAGACATATCAATATGTTGATTGATATTTATTATTTTGTGAAAATAATTGTTTGGTAAATATGTATAAACATAAATGTATATGATATATGTTTATGGTTAAATAAAACGAATTAAAATGTTGATATGTTAAGTAGTTGATTTTATGTTTTATGTTAATTATGTTTATAATATTTTTAAAAGGCATATTACTTGTTTATGTTTAAATTAATGAATAAAATGTTTTCTCAAAGATTATTATTATTTTTTTTGTATATGTGGGACATGATTTGATGGATATCATTTATCAGATTTAATTTATCTGATCAAAAGACACTTTAAATGTTCAAATGTAAAATGTTTAATTTACATGAACATAATATACATACACATAATATATACAGAAAAGATATAATTTATTGAGGAGGATACAGTATTGAGGGGTATACAGGACAATATGAAAAAGTGGGCCCATGTAATATATTCAAAATATATACAAAAAAGACATATTTATTTTATTTATTGAGGGGTATACATGACAATATGAAGGAGTGGGCCCATGTAATAAAAACAAAATATATACAGGAACGATATTATTTATTGAGGAACATACCAGACAATATGAAAGAGAGGGCCCATGTAATATAAACAAAATATATACATTAAAAGATATTTATTAAGGAAGATTCCGGAAAATGGGAAAGAGTGGGCCCATGTAAAATACAAAATATATACAGAAAATACATTATTTATTGAGGAGGATACCGAACAATGTGAAAGAGTGGGCCCATGTAATATATACAAAATAGATACAGAAAACATTATTTTTTTGAGGAGAATACAGTATTGAGGATGATACTGAACAGTATAAAAGAGTGGGCACATGTAAACAAAATATATACAGAAAAGATTGTCTTTATTGAGGAGGTTTATGTAGCTGCCGCTGTTCTGCCAACCATTCATCGAAAGATTTGCCATTTGAGGCACTCGGGCAAAATGTGGCATTGCCATACCGACTATGGCCAAACTCTTTCGTTTTGGGCTGCCCACATTTGCTGCATTTGTTAAAAGTAACCCCTCGCACATACTTTCTCTTGTGTACTCCACTTTCCTCCTCCAGGGCCCGTCGACGCCTGTTCCTCTGGGTGTAACGGGACACAGGAGCATCAGACGCAGGAGCAGGTGGAGCTGGGCCTGCACTCAATGTTGAAGGACCAGAAGAGGGGATCACCACTGACACAGTCATGTCCGGGTTAAGGACTAGTGTGCCTAACAATGACCCAGGTGCTGAAATGGGCTGCACTACTTCTGATGCTGTGGGGGCAGGTGCAATGGGGCACTGTGTGGTGGTGGTAGCAGCGGGCCGTCGACCTGGCCGCAGGATCGGAGCCTGTCCTTCCCGATTTGGCAGAAGGATAAATGGATGTTTTGGCCCTGATGTTGATGGCGCTTCATCCAATTTTTCCCTCGGCAGAGGAAGCTGCGCATCGGCCACAGCAATTGGGTCAGGTGAAGTCAGTCCCTGAGCGAGGACACTCATTTCCTGATTCTTCTGCCGACGCTGAAACCTGACAATAAATTACTTGTATTATAAATATGTTTTAAGAAGTATTCATTTAATTTGAAGCAAATAATGTGCCTTGCTTACCACTGAATGAGTGTCTTCTGGTTTAGCTCAAACAGCTGGATCATGGTTTCATCCATCAGCCTTCGACAGTTAAGCACCAGCTCTCGGATGTGGTGGTAATCGGTGAGGATTTTAGACCACCTGGGGGTGCAAACTCCAGCCTTCTTGGTCGGCGACTTGTGTAAAGCACACAGCTTGATACAAATTGCCTCAACCAAGCGACTGGTGTTGGGCCACTGTGCTGGACCCCCAGGATGTCCAATCAGACACCGTTTAACACTCTCCACACCCGGTGTGACTCCGGTCCGCTTCGGTGCTTTAAAGCGCCCATGTGTCAGCTGAGGCTGATGTCGAGGCTGATAGTTGACCCGCTGTTTGTCAGAGTCAGGGAGAGCTGTCCACAGCTGGATGACCTCTGTCACCTGCAGGTCAGTGAGGTAAGGAGCCTCACGAAGACCCACTAGGTAACCAGCCAGGTCCTGGACCTTGTCCCACCCAGCGATGCCATCGGGTCCAATGACTGCTCCCTAGTAAATGCAGATTAATATTAATATAAGTGAAATAAAATGGTATTGAAATTAAATAAAGCCCTTTTTTACCTGAAATAAAGTGTTTTACCTGAGCCTCGTTGGAGAGACTACTTCCAGTGTCGGATGGCTGTGACAGCACTGAAGGGGCAGGGGCAAGATGCTGTCCTTCTCCGCCAGATGATGTGGACGGCTCAGCCGGTGATGCCGGGGACTGAGGCAGAGGCAAAGATGAGGGGCTGTTTTTAAGATCACGGCAGGGGTCATCCTCATACAGCACTGGAACTGTGATGTCCTCCGTGATCTCTTCGTCAAACCCCTCATCTTGCAGGTCCTGGTCATCAACTGCCTCCACCAGCCTGTCTTCCTCCTCTGGGTTCTGGAGCACTGGAGTCAGTGTTTTGCCAGTCTGGCTGTAAAGGTACTCCATTCCCAGCAATTCACCTACAAGAATAAAATGGGGAAAAAAGAAAGTGTTCTTAACATTTTGTCTAATACATTAAAGGCTAAATAGATAAAATAGTACAATATATGAATGTGATCTCCCTGTTCATCTATGAATTTTTTTGTTTTGCAAAAATAATTCAAATGATCTATAAAAAAACAAAAACATGAATTAATGAATTTCTTGCCTGTATATGCTCCAGGAGGGCGATAGCGCTCATCCCAGGGCTTCCCGAAGACAGCTTGGCTAAGCCGGTCCACAGCCTCCCTCATGGCACAGCCATATGTCCGGATGGAGGATGCTCCTTTTATGGCGTCTTCCATCCGGTCATCATTCCAACGCATCAAGCCCTCAAGGAGATACGCTTGAAAATGCGCATCACTGGCACTGGTTCCTAAAAATTAAATAAACAAAAAAGTTTTGTACTTCACATGAGGTGCTATGAGGTAACTGGTTACATGTAATAGAGTTACATAATTACAATACAATTACACAACACATGCATGTATATATTTAAGAAAAATATATGTATATATATATTAAATATATTTATATATAATATAAATTATATGAATAATAAATATATACATGTAATTATTTTCAAAATATATACTGTATGTGTGTGTTTTTATTTATACATAATAAATACATATATTACACATATATTATATAAACAACTTTTGAATGTGAGTAATCGCAATTTAAATTACATTAAAAATTATAGCTACTAGTGACTTGTCAGGCAATAAAGCTTTGTTAATGCTTATGACATCAGAAAAGAACTGTAGTATTACTGTAGAGTGTGACATTTATTCATGTGACATTACTTTAAAGTAATGGAAGCAGTTATAGTGCTTATATTTTTGACAAAAAAAAATTAGTAATCCGTATGTATGTAATACCTGGAATAAAACGGTTTAGGTGGAGGTGGAAAGACTCCAAGGAGGTAGAGCCACGGGCACACCTGTAGCAGCACAGCTCCACACCGCCCTTCTTCAGTGTCCCCTTCTTCATGTACAGCGTAAAGTTCTCTGGGTCTTGGATACACGGAACGTGCTTCCGCTGTTCCTTCCATATCTGCTGGATCCGTTCGTGATTCAGCAGAGGAACTCCCAGAGTGTCCTTCCCGTCCGCACTGTCGAACAGATCAATCAGTGACCCGATCAATCTGGTGGTCTCCTCCACCCCCCTGGTCCTCCTCCGGCAGTGCAGTGCCAACTCTCTCCGGGTAATGCGAGCACTGACCGCCCTTTCTGAGATGTGGCCAGTCTTCTTTGCCGCCAGCTCACCCTCCTTTGCACTGCGAAGTGCAGCCACATCCTCTGGATCCCACTGAAAGATGCACGTGGACAGACGGGCCATGAAGATCCCGTAGAGTGGATGAGCCTCTGTCGTGACACCTGCAGCAAATCGCCGCATGAAATGCCAGATGTCGAGGCGCACTTCAAGCTCGACCCACTCCGAGAACATCATCTTCACCTGACACTGGCCATGCTGACTGCAGCAATCTCTGTCCACGTACATCACTTTTGGGGCTGCCTCTCCTGCGTCCCGGTAGCGCTTCATCAGGCCAGCTGCCATGTGGTCCAGTCCATGTCCCTCAGCGGCTGTAAGCACAGAGACGAGGACTTGGCCGTGTTCATTCCCCACATTTGTGCACCAGGCAGCTGTACCTGAAGCAGCACCTGCGAGTTTCTTTGTGACCTATTGGGAAAAATAAAAGGGTGACAAAACTGTATTCATTGTGAATGCACATATATCCATATCTGGCAAATTTCTGGATATAAACAGGACTGTGATACCTTTTTAGTGGAGTCCATCTTGAGAACAGAGCCAAAGACGGATGTTATTTTGGCTTTGACCTCATGCAGTCGCCACAGAACATCTCTGGCGTACACGGCTAAGAGCCACTTAGGCTTAGGTAGGGCAGGTAAAAGGGGAGGCTCAGCAAATACAGGAGGCTGCACAAGGGAGGACCTTGTGAACGGTTCGCAGGCAGTCAGGTACTGCAGAACACGCTGTGTCCATGCCTCACTGTGCTGTTCCGTCAGCTTCTTGTACAGCTGAGTCACACTGTTGCCCAGTGTCCTCTCCCTCATCATCCTCAGCACCCGGTTGTCACATGAGTATCTAAGGAAACAACAATATAATCATGCAAATGCTTTGGTTGTAGAAAAAAACACACAAGATAAAAGTGCCTAATAATGAATGATTGTCATGAATTACCTGTATGTCAGCAAAGCTGGAAACTGACTGCGGTGGCCCATATCCAGCTGCCCTAAGATGTCCTCGGACCAGGCAGGATACTTCTTTTTGCAGCCTTTGCACTCCAGATACTCAGTGGCAAGGTCATACCACCCGTCGATGTCCAAAACCTTGCGCACGGTGCGGTAAAGTCCTGCTGCTGTTAGCCTGTGCTTACCACAGTCTGGGCGAACACAGACAAGAGGAAATAACCACATCTTCAGCGGCATCCACAAGAAAAGGGGCCGACAGAAGAAGAGGTCTGGTGAGGCGGGTGGCTGACTGTTAATTAAAGGGGGCTGAGGAGGATACCACCAAAGCTTCAGCTGGGACACTAGTTCTGGCTTGCCGGTTCGTGGGTTGGCCTTAAATAGTGTGTTCCGGATCCACTCATGCTGGAAAGGTGGAAGATGATCTTTCCAGTGGCCTGGGAGCTCAGCTGGTGGCTGATGATGTGGAGGATCTGGTGTTTTTGCTGTTTCCGCCAATGGAGACGGACCGGCACAGGACTCTGAGTAAACAGTAACAAAAACAATATAAGTATGACCGTTGGATTTGATAGTACTACGCCAGAAAAGCAGCCCACAAGCAGCCTACGAAGCAGTAATTTTGGAGGAGTGTTAATAATCGTTATGCTTATATTTAGGCATAACAGTGAAGAAAATGGTACTAGTGTTAAGAAGCAAAGAACACAGCGTACACTGTATTATGTAAGAAAAATGGAATTAGTACAGTTCTTTGAGAATGAGAATCTGTTGTGATTAAGTAAGGAAAATGAGGTGTGATGAATTCAGTAATGATGCGCACAGACATGAAGCATGCACACATATACAATAAGGAAAAACTGTTCTTCTCATCATAAGAACAATGACTCTCCACCATCCTGTCTGCTCAGGGGGAGCTAAAGAGTGAGTGAGTGAGTGAGTGAGAATAGCAAGCAGTGTGAGAAAGTTATCTAGTGATTGTTTAACAATGGATAAGTTTAGAAACGCAAATAAATACACTGACACCTTTGGACATCCTTAACCTTTTGAAGAAATCCCACTTGAGGCATGATGTGACATAATTCTGTATTGTAAACAAAAATATTAAAAAATTTTGATTTTTATTTTTAATGCTTCCCATTGTATTTTCACAAAACATTCTTATAACATTTGTATTGGTGTCATATGCCACACCTGTATTCAGCTGTGCTTCACATTGTGATGCAGCAAATACCAGCTCCTCATCATCATCTTCAGCAGTGGAAACGGAAGTGCCTGGAGCACAAATGTTACAACTATTACTGTGACCAATACACAGAGACAAGTGTATGTAAGGTGGTGCTTACGTACCTGTAGCGAAAAGCTGTCTTCGGGCCAAAGTTTCTGCTGCTGGAGAAGGTAAAGTAGACTGCACTAATGGATCTGGAAACAGCAAGTGGACAGGTTTGCCATAACAATAAATGAATATGTGTACAATTTCTGTAGGGAAAATGTAATATTCACACTCCTACTCACAGTGTTTAACTGGTGACGCGAGTTTTTTCGCCAGCTGTGAAGGAGACAAATGTTTGCCATGCGCCAACAGCGCTTTCACAGTGGCGGTCCGCTGTACACCAGTTCGGATGGCTGCAGGTGGAGGTGCAGAGGTACTGGAGGCTGCGGCTGGAGGTACAGAGGCACTGGAGGTTGCAGGTGGACGTGCAGGACGTACACTGGTGCCCACAGCAGAAGCCTGCCTTTTCAGGACATATGTCTTGAAAATGGCCATGTTGGTGTTTGGCCTGGCATCGGCCTTAACCAGGTACCTGATGAGGGCTTGGGCCTCCTTGCTTTGGTCCTCATAAACTTCCTTCATGGACCGGCCCTGGAAGTCACCAAACTCCACCATCAAGCAGCCCTGGTCTCCAGATGCTCGGGCTTCTGCTTGCATTTCCTGCTTCCTCTCATACTTCTCCACTTCTTCAGCCATCTCTCTGATATGAGAAGTGTACTGTAGGAAGAGCTGTTTATTTTCGGACAGGGGGGTTGTCTGCGCTGTCTCCTTGGAAATGCTGAGCACCAAATACACTGCGTACCCCAGAGAGTTTTCCAGGAGCCATCTAAATCTCTGGCCCTGGTACTTCCCAAACTGAAGTTTGCAGTGAGCCAGTACTAAAAACTGGTCACTGGGGTCTCCACCGTTTGTGCTGACAAAAGAACGGGCCTCTGCCAGCACCTGCTCCTTGGGTTTGGCCCTTCCCGACTCCATATTTTCAAGGCGCTTCGCCTCCTCCGATGGCGCCATGAGGAGCCGGCACGATGTTGCCGATTGGCGGCGAAAAAAGGGGTAAGCATACATTTTCTGTAATGAAGGTCAGAAAGAGACTATTACCTCTAGCAAACTGAAAGATACCTGTATGTTAAGTGTGTAATGATAATTTACCAAGCTACATGTAAACCATATTACTGTGGTAATAAACATGGACAGGAATCTGATATATGTACAAATATATGTAAAGTCAAATATGAAGTCTGAAATTTCCTTCTAGTAATAATTCTAGGCTCGGAGGAGGTCACTAGTATTATTACCAAATATAAGTAATATATATATAAGCAGAGCTGGGTAGTAACTGATTACATGTTATTTCATCTGAATTACATAATCAGAATCCAAAAATTAAGTACCTGTATTTAGATTAAAAAATATATATATTTTAAAATATTCCCAGTCAGACTAAAGTTACTTTTTTTATGCATTATATGATTTTATTTTAATTTAAATTTAATTTTTTTTTACACAATGACATTAAATTATTCCTAACTGATATATACTTCCTAATTCCTCTTTTTGATCTTTTAAATTTCTTTTCTAAAACAGCCTACTGCTTATATTCATAAAAAAAAGTCTTCCAGTTTTGTGGACACTCACACAAAGACCAGTCACTAGTCAGGTGGAGATACAGCATTTGACCACTGATTTACAAAAATCATTTCAGGTTTGCATAAAGTGTTTCAACATTGCATCAACTACTGATAAACACATTCATTTTTATTTGAAAGATCACACTGTAGATATTTTTAACCACCTTCAACAAAGGCTTTTGTCTTTCAAACACATTATCATGCACACATTTTAACTAATATATTTAATTAACATACTTAAATTGAATATTTTAATAATTATCACATTTTCATGTTCATTGGTCCTCTGATGAGGTTATGGTCACAAGACATGCAGGTAAACAAAAAGAATATATATCATTTTTGTGCATTTTTAATTGATTTTAAAATGATTTACTTTAATTTATTATTTTTATGGTTTAATTAATTAGTAGTTTTTTATTTAACTCCCGGCAGTTATTTCACAAACATGTGTTAAATGCACTTAGTGTTGTTAATAACAACAAATACAATCTATTTTCTTATTCTTTTTTTCAAGATTACCCTGTTTAAATCAATGTGATAAACAAGTTAGGTCAAAAGTAATCTAAAAGTAACGTAAAAGTAGTCTGACTAACTTATATTACCTAAAATGTGTAATGTAACTGTTAATGGTTTAAATAACTAACTACAATTTGTCTTGTAACTTGGAATTAGTAACGAATTAACTTACAGTCATTACAGTTACAGTAAGTAAGTTACCCAGCTCTCTGTCTCTCTACATATATAAGTAAATAAATATTTTAATATTAGTATTCTTTTCTTCGCACACAATACACACATAGTAATGTAGGCTAATTAGGACTGTCGATGATTTTAACCTATCTGATCAGTAGCGACATGTTTTGTTCTGTATTTATCATTTAAAAAGTTACAGGTTCGCAAATACTTCAGAAAATGTGTGCTATACATGCATTGGCACGTTCTATTTTCCAAAAATACACACTATTTATGAACAAATAACGATATTAAATTATATTTAAAAATGAAGTACACCTTAGCCTTACCTATTGCAAAGATCGATGACAATAATAAACGGTCGCAGCGATTGGTCAAAAGTGAGCCACGGGAGAGTAACGCGATTGGTCAAAAGTGAGCCACGGGAGAGAAACGCGATTGATCAAAAGTAAGCCCCAGAGAGAAACGCGATTGGTCAAAAGTAAGCCCAGGAGAGAAACGTGATTGGTCAAAAGTAAGCCCAGGAGAGAAACGTGATTGGTCAAAAGTAAGCCCAGGAAAGAAACGCGATTGGCTCATGTGGGCTTACTTTGGGCTTACTTTGGCTCAATCGGTGGGATGCAGTAGGCGCAAGCGAGAGGTAGCGGGATCGATGCCCGCATTCTCCAAAGGGCTCCTGCCCTTTTACGCGCACGTCCCCAAGGAGACAGACTGCGCTTTTTGCGGTGCGAAACGTACCCTCGCAGTTGCGTGAGCCTTTGGGGCCCACTGCTGTCAAAAGAATTTCTCAGAACGGGCCCTGCGCACATTCGTGGCAAAAGCAGGTCCCACCGAGATTTGAACTCGGATCGCTGGATTCAGAGTCCAGAGTGCTAACCATTACACCATGGAACCTTGACGAGAGAGGCCGCTGCTCAGAGGAAAGCAAAGAAGAAGTGGCTTACGGCTCACCAGCAACAAAAATAAAGTTGAGCCTTTTTTGTTTTTATCTGCCGCAAGAAGGCACGTAGGTTCCACCGAGATTTGAACTCGGATCGCTGGATTCAAAGTCCAGAGTGCTAACCGTTACACCATGGAACCACGAGCACCTCTTTGACAGCTGACCTGGAGGTAGATAGTGTTGCGGCCAGGGGGAACCAGTCAGAGCGAGGGGTTGTATCCCAGTGAGTTTTGGTCACTGGCCACCCTCGACCAAAAGACAAAAGAAAGCTGCATCTGCCGAAACCCGGGATTGAACCAGGGACCTTTAGATCTTCAGTCTAACGCTCTCCCAACTGAGCTATTTCGGCCAAATGGTAGAGCGCTCGCTGCGCAAAAGAAGGAGCCCAATCTTTGAGCCCCCCCTCGCAAGCGAAAAAGACGCGAAAACGCAAGTGTGCCGACAAGTTTCCCCTGCAACAATATTCGGGCTATATTCTTATGCGGTATGGATGAGTTTTAGTTACATGTGAAACACGTCACCCTCGGCGGGCTGGATTCGAACCCGCGGTCTGCGCGACTGAGTCGAAGTCCCGTTCTGAATCAAATGATTCGCGAATCGCGAAACTTGATCCGGTTGGACTGATTCCAAACAGTGAATCATCACGTTGACACTTTACGTCGTATTAAAAACACGCCCCATCCCACCTTGTTTTTATTTTTTTTTTATTTTTTTTTACAAATCTCGCCCTAGACATAACATTATATTGATTGATATTTATTAATTTGTGTATGTTATTTTTAAAAGGCATATTACATGTTTATGTTTATGGTTAAATACGCGATCCGATTGGAGCGAATCGTCACGTTGACAGTTTCCGTCGTCTTAAAACACGCCCCCATCCTCACCTGCTTTTTCCACAAATCGGTCCCTAGACATATCAATATGTTGACTGATATTTATTATTTTGTGAAAATAATTGTTTGGTAAATATGTATAAACATGTATGTATATGATATATGTTTATGGTTAAATAAAACGAATTAAAATGTTTCAGTAGTTGATTTTATGTTTTATGTTAATCATGTTTATAATATTTTTAAAAGGCATATTACATGTTTATGTTTAAATTAATGAATAAAATGTTTTCTCAAAGATTATTATTTTTTTTTTTTTTTGTATATGTGGGACATGATTTGATGGATATCATTTATCAGATTTAATTTATCTGATCAAAAGACACTTTAAATGTTCAAATGTAAAATATTTAATTTAAATGAACATAATATACATACACATAATGTATACAGAAAAGATATAATTTATTGAGGAGGATACAGTATTGAGGGGTATACAGGACAATATGAAAAAGTGGGCCCATGTAATATATATAAATATATACAAAAAAAAGACATTTATTATATTTATTGAGGGGTATACAGCACAATATGAAGGAGTGGGCCCATGTAATAAAAACAAAATATATACAGGAACGATATTATTTATTGAGGAACATACCAGAAAATATGAAAGAATGGGCCCATGTAATATAAACAAAATATATACAGTAAAAGATATTTATTAAGGAAGATACCGGAAAATGTGAAAGAGTGGGCCCGTGTAAAATACAAAATATATACAGAAAATAAATTATTTATTGAGGAGGATACCGAACAGTATGAAAGAGTGGGCACATGTAAACAAAATATATTCAGAAAAGATTGTCTTTATTGAGGAGGTTTATGTAGCTGGCGCTGTTCTGCCAACCATTCATCGAAAGATTTGCCATTTGAGGCACTCGGGCAAAATGTGGCATTGCCATACCGACTATGGCCAAACTCTTTCGTTTTGGGCTGCCCACATTTGCTGCATTTGTTAAAAGTAACCCCTCGCACATACTTTCTCTTGTGTACTCCACTTTCCTCCTCCAGGGCCCGTCGACGCCTGTTCCTCTGGGTGTAACGGGACACAGGAGCATCAGACGCAGGAGCAGGTGGAGCTGGGCCTGCACTCAATGTTGAAGGACCAGAAGAGGGGATCACCACTGACACAGTCATGTCCGGGTTAAGGACTAGTGTGCCTAACAATGACCCAGGTGCTGAAATGGGCTGCACTACTTCTGATGCTGTGGGGGCAGGTGCAATGGGGCACTGTGTGGTGGTGGTAGCAGCGGGCCGTCGACCTGGCCGCAGGATCGGAGCCTGTCCTTCCCGATTTGGCAGAAGGATAAATGGATGTTTTGGCCCTGATGTTGATGGCGCTTCATCCAATTTTTCCCTTGGCAGAGGAAGCTGCGCATCGGCCACAGCAATTGGGTCAGGTGAAGTCAGTCCCTGAGCGAGGACACTCATTTCCTGATTCTTCTGCCGACGCTGAAACCTGACAATAAATTACTTGTATTATAAATATGTTTTAAGAAGTATTCATTTAATTTGAAGCAAATAATGTGCCTTGCTTACCACTGAATGAGTGTCTTCTGGTTTAGCTCAAACAGCTGGATCATGGTTTCATCCATCAGCCTTCGACAGTTAAGCACCAGCTCTCGGATGTGGTGGTAATCGGTGAGGATTTTAGACCACCTGGGGGTGCAAACTCCAGCCTTCTTGGTCGGCGACTTGTGGAAAGCACACAGCTTGATACAAATTGCCTCAACCAAGCGACTGGTGTTGGGCCACTGTGCTGGACCCCCAGGATGTCCAATCAGACACCGTTTAACACTCTCCACACCCGGTGTGACTCCGGTCCGCTTCGGTGCTTTAAAGCGCCCATGTGTCAGCTGAGGCTGATGTCGAGGCTGATAGTTGACCCGCTGTTTGTCAGAGTCAGGGAGAGCTGTCCACAGCTGGATGACCTCTGTCACCTGCAGGTCAGTGAGGTAAGGAGCCTCACGAAGACCCACTAGGTAACCAGCCAGGTCCTGGACCTTGTCCCACCCAGCGATGCCATCGGGTCCAATGACTGCTCCCTAGTAAATGCAGATTAATATTAATATAAGTGAAATAAAATGGTATTGAAATTAAATAAAGCCCTTTTTTACCTGAAATAAAGTGTTTTACCTGAGCCTCGTTGGAGAGACTACTTCCAGTGTCGGATGGCTGTGACAGCACTGAAGGGGCAGGGGCAAGATGCTGTCCTTCTCCGCCAGATGATGTGGACGGCTCAGCCGGTGATGCCGGGGACTGAGGCAGAGGCAAAGATGAGGGGCTGTTTTTAAGATCACGGCAGGGGTCATCCTCATACAGCACTGGAACTGTGATGTCCTCCGTGATCTCTTCGTCAAACCCCTCATCTTGCAGGTCCTGGTCATCAACTGCCTCCACCAGCCTGTCTTCCTCCTCTGGGTTCTGGAGCACTGGAGTCAGTGTTTTGCCAGTCTGGCTGTAAAGGTACTCCATTCCCAGCAATTCACCTACAAGAATAAAATGGGAAAAAAGAAAGTGTTCTTAACATTTTGTCTAATACATTAAAGGCTAAATAGATAAAATAGTACAATATATGAATGTGATCTCCCTGTTCATCTATGAATTTTTTTGTTTTGCAAAAATAATTCAAATGATCTATAAAAAAACAAAAACATGAATTAATGAATTTCTTGCCTGTATATGCTCCAGGAGGGCGATAGCGCTCATCCCAGGGCTTCCCGAAGACAGCTTGGCTAAGCCGGTCCACAGCCTCCCTCATGGCACAGCCATATGTCCGGATGGAGGATGCTCCTTTTATGGCGTCTTCCATCCGGTCATCATTCCAACGCATCAAGCCCTCAAGGAGATACGCTTGAAAATGCGCATCACTGGCACTGGTTCCTAAAAATTAAATAAACAAAAAAGTTTTGTACTACACATGAGGTGCTATGAGGTAAGTGGTTACATGTAATAGAGTTACATAATTACAATACAATTACACAACACATGCATGTATATATTTAAGAAAAATATATGTATATATATTAAATATATTTATATATAATATAAATTATATGAATAATAAATATATACATGTAATTATTTTCAAATGTGTGTCTTTATTTATACATAATAAATACATATATTACACATATATTATATAAACAACTTTTGAATGTGAGTAATCGCAATTTAAATTACATTAAAAATTATAGTTACTAGTGACTTGTCAGGCAATAAAGCTTTGTTAATGCTTATGACATCAGAAAAGAACTGTAGTATTACTGTAGAGTGTGACATTTATTCATGTGACATTACTTTAAAGTAATGGAAGCAGTTATAGTGCTTATATTTTTGACAAAAAAAATTTGTAATCCGTATGTATGTAATACCTGGAATAAAACGGTTTAGGTGGAGGTGGAAAGACTCCAAGGAGGTAGAGCCACGGGCACACCTGTAGCAGCACAGCTCCACACCGCCCTTCTTCAGTGTCCCCTTCTTCATGTACAGCGGAAAGTTGTCTGGGTCTTGGATACACGGAACGTGCTTCCGCTGTTCCTTCCATATCTGCTGGATCCGTTCGTGATTCAGCAGAGGAACTCCCAGAGTGTCCTTCCCATCCGCACTGTCGAACAGATCAATCAGTGACCCGATCAATCTGGTGGTCTCCTCCACCCCCCTGGTCCTCCTCCGGCAGTGCAGTGCCAACTCTCTCCGGGTAATGCGAGCACTGACCGCCCTTTCTGAGATGTGGCCAGTCTTCTTTGCCGCCAGCTCACCCTCCTTTGCACTGCGAAGTGCAGCCACATCCTCTGGATCCCACTGAAAGATGCACGTGGACAGACGTGCCATGAAGATCCCGTAGAGTGGATGAGCCTCTGTCGTGACACCTGCAGCAAATCGCCGCATGAAATGCCAGATGTCGAGGCGCACTTCAAGCTCGACCCACTCCGAGAACATCATCTTCACCTGACACTGGCCATGCTGACTGCAGCAATCTCTGTCCACGTACATCACTTTTGGGGCTGCCTCTCCTGCGTCCCGGTAGCGCTTCATCAGGCCAGCTGCCATGTGGTCCAGTCCATGTCCCTCGGCGGCTGTAAGCACAGATACGAGGACTTGGCCGTGTTCATTCCCCACATTTGTACACCAGGCAGCTGTACCTGAAGCAGCACCTGCAAGTTTCTTTGTGACCTATTGGGAAAAATAAAAGGGTGACAAAACTGTATTCATTGTGTATGCACATATATCCATATCTGACAAATTTCTGGATATAAACAGGACTGTGATACCTTTTTAGTGGAGTCCATCTTGAGAACAGAGCCAAAGACGGATGTTATTTTGGCTTTGACCTCATGCAGTCGCCACAGAACATCTCTGGCGTACACGGCTAAGAGCCACTTAGGCTTAGGTAGGGCAGGTAAAAGGGGAGGCTCAGCAAATACAGGAGGCTGCACAAGGGAGGACCTTGTGAACGGTTCGCAGGCAGTCAGGTACTGCAGAACACGCTGTGTCCATGCCTCACTGTGCTGTTCCGTCAGCTTCTTGTACAGCTGAGTCACACTGTTGCCCAGTGTCCTCTCCCTCATCATCCTCAGCACCCGGTTGTCACATGAGTATCTAAGGAAACAACAATATAATCATGCAAATGCTTTGGTTGTAGAAAAAAACACACAAGATAAAAGTGCCTAATAATGAATGATTGTCATTATGAATTACCTGTATGTCAGCAAAGCTGGAAACTGACTGCGGTGGCCCATATCCAGCTGCCCTAAGATGTCCTCGGACCAGGCAGGATACTTCTTTTTGCAGCCTTTGCACTCCAGATACTCAGTGGCAAGGTCATACCACCCGTCGATGTCCAAAACCTTGCGCACGGTGCGGTAAAGTCCTGCTGCTGTTAGCCTGTGCTTACCACAGTCTGGGCGAACACAGACAAGAGGAAATAACCACATCTTCAGCGGCATCCACAAGAAAAGGGGCCGACAGAAGAAGAGGTCTGGTGAGGCGGGTGGCTGACTGTTAATTAAAGGGGGCTGAGGAGGATACCACCAAAGCTTCAGCTGGGACACTAGTTCTGGCTTGCCGGTTCGTGGGTTGGCCTTAAATAGTGTGTTCCGGATCCACTCATGCTGGAAAGGTGGAAGATGATCTTTCCAGTGGCCTGGGAGCTCAGCTGGTGGCTGATGATGTGGAGGATCTGGTGTTTTTGCTGTTTCCGCCAATGGAGACGGACCGGCACAGGCCTCTGAGTAAACAGTAACAAAAACAATATAAGTATGACCGTTGGATTTGATAGTACTACGCCAGAAAAGCAGCCCACAAGCAGCCTACGAAGCAGTAATTTTGGAGGAGTGTTAATAATCGTTATGCTTATATTTAGGCATAACAGTGAAGAAAATGGTACTAGTGTTAAGAAGCAAAGAACACAGCGTACACTTTATTGATGTAAGAAAAATGGAATTAGTACAGTTCTTTGAGAATGAGAATCTGTTGTGATTAAGTAAGGAAAATGAGGTGTGATGAATTCAGTAATGATGCGCACAGACATGAAGCATGCACACATATACAATAAGGAAAAACTGTTCTTCTCATCATAAGAACAATGACTCTCCACCATCCTGTCTGCTCAGGGGGAGCTAAAGAGTGAGTGAGTGAGTGAGAATAGCAAGCAGTGTGAGAAAGTTATCTAGTGATTGTTTAACAACGGATAAGTTTAGAAACGCAAATAAATACACTGACACCTTTGGACATCCTTAACCTTTTGAAGAAATCCCACTTGAGGCATGATGTGACATAATTCTGTATTGTAAACAAAAATATTAAAAAATTTTGATTTTTATTTTTAATGCTTCCCATTGTATTTTCACAAAACATTCTTATAACATTTGTATTGGTGTCATATGCCACACCTGTATTCAGCTGTGCTTCACATTGTGATGCAGCAAATACCAGATCCTCATCATCATCTTCAGCAGTGGAAACGGAAGTGCCTGGAGCACAAATGTTAGAACTATTACTGTGAACAATACACAGAGACAAGTGTATGTAAGGTGGTGCTTACTTACCTGTAGCGAAAAGCTGTCTTCGGGCCAAAGTTTCTGCTGCTGGAGAAGGTAAAGTAGACTGCACTAATGGATCTGGAAACAGCAAGTGGACAGGTTTGCCATAACAATAAATGAATACGTGTACAATTTCTGTAGGGAAAACGTAATATTCACACTCCTACTCACAGTGTTTAACTGGTGACATGAGTTTTTTCGCCAGCTGTGAAGGAGACAAATGTTTGCCATGCGCCAACAGCGCTTTCACAGTGGCGGTCCGCTGTACACCAGTTCGGATGGCTGCAGGTGGAGGTGCAGAGGCACTGGAGGCTGCGGCTGGAGGTACAGAGGCACTGGAGGTTGCAGGTGGACGTGCAGGACGTACACTGGTGCCCACAGCAGAAGCCTGCCTTTTCAGGACATATGTCTTGAAAATGGCCATGTTGGTGTTTGGCCTGGCATCGGCCTTAACCAGGTACCTGATGAGGGCTTGGGCCTCCTTGCTTTGGTCCTCATAAACTTCCTTCATGGACCGGCCCTGGAAGTCACCAAACTCCACCATCAAGCAGCCCTGGTCTCCAGATGCTCGGGCTTCTGCTTGCATTTCCTGCTTCCTCTCATACTTCTCCACTTCTTCAGCCATCTCTCTGATATGAGAAGTGTACTGTAGGAAGAGCTGTTTATTTTCGGACAGGGGGGTTGTCTGCGCTGTCTCCTTGGAAATGCTGAGCACCAAATACACTGCGTACCCCAGAGAGTTTTCCAGGAGCCATCTAAATCTCTGGCCCTGGTACTTCCCAAACTGAAGTTTGCAGTGAGCCAGTACTAAAAACTGGTCACTGGGGTCTCCACCGTTTGTGCTGACAAAAGAACGGGACTCTGCCAGCACCTGCTCCTTGGGTTTGGCCCTTCCCGACTCCATATTTTCAAGGCGCTTCGCCTCCTCCGATGGCGCCATGAGGAGCCGGCACGATGTTGCCGATTGGCGGCGAAAAAAGGGGTAAGCATACATTTTCTGTAATGAAGATCAGAAAGAGACTATTACCTCTAGCAAACTGAAAGATACCTGTATGTTAAGTGTGTAATGATAATTTGATAAACCATATTACTGTGGTAATAAACATGGACAGGAATCTGATAAATGTACAAATATATGTAAAGTCAAATATGAAGTCTGAAATTTCCTTCTAGTAATAATTCTAGGCTCGGAGGAGGTCACTAGTATTATTACCAAATATAAGTAATATATATAAGCAGAGCTGGGTAGTAACTGATTACATGTTATTTCATCTGAATTACATAATCAGAATCCAAAAATTAAGTACCTGTATTTAGATTAAAAAATATATATATTTTAAAATATTCCGAATCAGACTAAAGTTCCTTTTTTTATGCATTATATGATTTTATTTTATTTTATTTACACAATGACATTAAATTATTCCTAACTGATATATACTTCCTTATTCCTCTTTTTGATCTTTTAAATTTCTTTTCTAAAACAGCCTACTGCTTATATTCATAAAAAAAGTCTTCCAGTTTTGTGGACACTCACACAAAGACCAGTCACTAGTCAGGTGGAGATACAGCATTTGACCACTGATTTACAAAAATCATTTCAGGTTTGCATAAAGTGTTTCAACATTGCATCAACTACTGATAAACACATTCATTTTTATTTGAAAGATCACACTGTAGATATTTTTAACCACCTTCAACAAAGGCTTTTGTCTTTCAAACACATTATCATGCACACATTTTAACTAATATATTTAATTAACATACTTAAATTGAATATTTTAATAATTATCACATTTTCATATTCATTGGTCCTCTGATGAGGTTATGGTCACAAGACATGCAGGTAAACAAAAAGAATATATATCATTTTTGTGCATTTTTAATTGATTTTAAAATGATTTACTTTAATTTATTATTTTTATGGTTTAATTAATTAGTAGTTTTTTATTTAACTCCCTGCAGTTATTTCACAAACATGTGTTAAATGCACTTAGTGTTGTTAATAACAACAAATACAATCTATTTTCTTATTCTTTTTTTCAAGATTACCCTGTTTAAATCAATGTGATAAACAAGTTAGGTCAAAAGTAATCTAAAAGTAACGTAAAAGTAGTCTGACTAACTTATATTACCTAAAATGTGTAATGTAACTGTTAATGGTTTAAATAACTAACTACAATTTGTCTTGTAACTTGGAATTAGTAACGAATTAACTTACAGTCATTACAGTTACAGTAAGTAAGTTACCCAGCTCTCTGTCTCTCTACATATATAAGTAAATAAATATTTTAATATTAGTATTCTTTTCTTCGCACACAATACACACATAGTAATGTAGGCTAATTAGGACTGTCGATGATTTTAACCTATCTGATCAGTAGCGACATGTTTTGTTCTGTATTTATCATTTAAAAAGTTACAGGTTCGCAAATACTTCAGAAAACGTGTGCTATACATGCATTGGCACGTTCTATTTTCCAAAAATACACACTATTTATGAACAAATAACGATATTAAATTATATTTAAAAATGAAGTACACCTTAGCCTTACCTATTGCAAAGATCGATGACAATAATAAACGGTCGCAGCGATTGGTCAAAAGTGAGCCACGGGAGAGTAACGCGATTGGTCAAAAGTGAGCCACGGGAGAGAAACGCGATTGATCAAAAGTAAGCCCCAGAGAGAAACGCGATTGGTCAAAAGTAAGCCCAGGAGAGAAACGTGATTGGTCAAAAGTAAGCCCAGGAGAGAAACGTGATTGGTCAAAAGTAAGCCCAGGAGAGAAACGTGATTGGTCAAAAGTAAGCCCAGGAAAGAAACGCGATTGGCTCATGTGGGCTTACTTTGGGCTTACTTTGGCTCAATCGGTGGGATGCAGTAGGCGCAATGCGAGAGGTAGCGGGATCGATGCCCGCATTCTCCAAAGGGCTCCTGCCCTTTTACGCGCACGTCCCCAAGGAGACAGACTGCGCTTTTTGCGGTGGGAAACGTACCCTCGCAGTTGCGTGAGCCTTTGGGGCCCACTGCTGTCAAAAGAATTTCTCAGAACGGGCCCTGCGCACATTCGTGGCAAAAGCAGGTCCCACCGAGATTTGAACTCGGATCGCTGGATTCAGAGTCCAGAGTGCTAACCATTACACCATGGAACCTTGACAAGAGAGGCCGCTGCTCAGAGGAAAGCAAAGAAGAAGTGGCTTACGGCTCACCAGCAACAAAAATAAAGTTGAGCCTTTTTTGTTTTTATCTGCCGCAAGAAGGCACGTAGGTTCCACCGAGATTTGAACTCGGATCGCTGGATTCAAAGTCCAGAGTGCTAACCGTTACACCATGGAACCACGAGCGCCTCTTTGACAGCTGACCTGGAGGTAGATAGTGTTGCGGCTAGGGGGAACCAGTCAGAGCGAGGGGTTGTATCCCAGTGAGTTTTGGTCACTGGCCACCCTCGACCAAAAGAAAGCTGCATCTGCCAAAACCCGGGATTGAACCAGGGACCTTTAGATCTTCAGTCTAACGCTCTCCCAACTGAGCTATTTCGGCCACATCCACCTAGGGTTTGGTCTGCAGGGGTTTACGTGACACCACCCGTCGCTTTGAGAGAAGAGCAGAGACGAGCTAACAGAGAACAAAAGACGTTGGCCCGTACGGGGATCGAACCCGCGACCTTGGCGTTATTAGCACCACGCTCTAACCAACTGAGCTAACCGGCCTGGCTCCGGCCAGACGTCTGCCCAATTTCCCCAAAGTTTGCTGACTGCTCGTGGGCCCCTTAGCAGGCAGAAAAGCTTCAGGACCAAGCCTGACCACGGGCTCGTCCGGAATTTGAACCCGGGACCTCTCGCACCCAAAGCGAGAATCATACCCCTAGACCAACGAGCCACGCTCACGCAGCTGGCGCACCGCCGCCTGCCCTCGAGCGACGCTCTTCGCGTGGCTTTGAATGCAGGGAGCATCCGGAAGTCTGCGCTTGTGGCAAAAAGCACCTCGATTTCTGAGAAACTTGTTTCTGCCCAACTCACCCTGTTACGGTCCTCAGGGGTGCAGACTTACTTGACCGCAACAGTCACTTCTGATACAGGATCACAATCTTGTGAAAGCCAAGTGGATCGTTTGTAATAAAGCAACAACAACAAGAAAGCCCAAAAAACAACATTAAAAACACTGAATGAAACAAGCAAGCATTAGAAGAAATGAGTCTAAAAACAAACAAGTTGGCGGCGATCATAATAACCAAAAGCAAAGAAGACAAATAGCAACAACAAAAGAAAGAAAAAATTAACTGCAATGGAAGAAATGACACACCTCGAGACAAGGTCAAAGGCAAAGGAATGAAAGTGGGCCTTTGAATGGATTCAATAATGGTGGTGGACCTAACAGGGAGAAGATTCTGCCTTCTGCGGCCAGGGGAATTAGCTCAAATGGTAGAGCGCTTGCTTAGCATGTGAGAGGTAGCGGGATCGATGCCCGCATTCTCCAAAGGGCTCCTGCCCTTTTACGCGCACGTCCCCAAGGAGACAGACTGCGCTTTTTGCGGTGCGAAACGTACCCTCGCAGTTGCGTGAGCCTTTGGGGCCCACTGCTGTCAAAAGAATTTCTCAGAACGGGCCCTGCGCACATTCGTGGCAAAAGCAGGTCCCACCGAGATTTGAACTCGGATCGCTGGATTCAGAGTCCAGAGTGCTAACCATTACACCATGGAACCTTGACGAGAGAGACCGCTGCTCAGAGGAAAGCAAAGAAGAAGTGGCTTACGGCTCACCAGCAACAAAAATAAAGTTGAGCCTTTTTTGTTTTTATCTGCCGCAAGAAGGCACGTAGTTTCCACCGAGATTTGAACTCGGATCGCTGGATTCAAAGTCCAGAGTGCTAACCGTTACACCATGGAACCACGAGCGCCTCTTTGACAGCTGACCTGGAGGTAGATAGTGTTGCGGCTAGGGGGAACCAGTCAGAGCGAGGGGTTGTATCCAGTGAGTTTTGGTCACTGGCCACCCTCGACCAAAAGACAAAAGAAAGCTGCATCTGCCGAAACCCGGGATTGAACCAGGGACCTTTAGATCTTCAATCTAACGCTCTCCCAACTGAGCTATTTCGCCCACATCCACCTAGGGTTTGGTCTGCAGGGGTTTACGTGACACCACCCGTCGCTTTGAGAGAAGAGCAGAGACGAGCTAACAGAGAACAAAAGACGTTGGCCCGTACGGGGATCGAACCCGCGACCTTGGCGTTATTAGCACCACGCTCTAACCAACTGAGCTAACCGGCCTGGCTCCGGCCAGATGTCTGCCCAATTTCCCCAAAGTTTGCTGACTGCTCGTGGGCCCCTTAGCAGGCAGAAAAGCTTCAGGACCAAGCCTGACCACGGGCTCGTCCGGGATTTGAACCCGGGACCTCTCGCACCCAAAGCGAGAATCATACCCCTAGACCAACGAGCCATGCTCACGCAGCTGGCGCACCGCCGCCTGCCCTCGAGCGACGCTCTTCACGTGGCTTTGAATGCAGGGAGCATCCGGAAGTCTGCGCTTGTGGCAAAAAGCACCTCGATTTCTGAGAAACTTGTTTCTGCCCTGCTCTACTCACCCTGTTACGGTCCTCAGGGGTGCAGACTTACTTGACCGCAACAGTCACTTCTGATACAGGATCACAATCTTGTGAAAGCCAAGTGGATCGTTTGTAATAAAGCAACAACAACAAGAAAGCCCAAAAAACAACATTAAAAACACTGAATGAAACAAGCAAGCATTAGAAGAAATGAGTCTAAAAACAAACAAGTTGGCGGCGATCATAATAACCAAAAGCAAAGAAGACAAATAGCAACAACAAAAGAAAGAAAAAATTAACTGCAATGGAAGAAATGACACACCTCGAGACAAGGTCAAAGGCAAAGGAATGAAAGTGGGCCTTTGAATGGATTCAATAATGGTGGTGGACCTAACAGGGAGAAGATTCTGCCTTCTGCGGCCAGGGGAATTAGCTCAAATGGTAGAGCGCTCGCTGTGCAAAAGAAGGAGCCCAATCTTTGAGCCCCCCCTCGCAAGCGAAAAAGACGCGAAAACGCAAGTGTGCCGACAAGTTTCCCCTGCAACAATATTCGGGCTATATTCCTGTGCGGTATGGATGAGTTTTAGTTACATGTGAAATACGTCACCCTCGGCGGGCTGGATTCGAACCCGCGGTCTGCGCGACTGAGTCGAAGTCCCGTTCTGAATCAAATGATTCGCGAATCGCGAAACTTGATCCGGTTGGACTGATTCGAAACAGTGAATCATCACGTTGACGCTTTACGTCGTGTTAAAAACACGCCCCATCCCACCTTGTTTTTATTTTTATTTTATTTTTTACAAATCTCACCCTAGACATAACATTATATTGATTGATATTTATTAATTTGTGTATGTTATTTTTAAAAGGCATATTACATGTTTATGGTTAAATACGCGATCCGATTGGAGCGAATCGTCACGTTGACAGTTTCCGTCGTATTAAAACACGCCCCCATCCTCACCTGCTTTTTCCACAAATCGCGCCCTAGACATATCAATATGTTGATTGATATTTATTATTTTGTGAAAATAATTGTTTGGTAAATATGTATAAACATAAATGTATATGATATATGTTTATGGTTAAATAAAACGAATTAAAATGTTGATATGTTAAGTAGTTGATTTTATGTTTTATGTTAATTATGTTTATAATATTTTTAAAAGGCATATTACTTGTTTATGTTTAAATTAATGAATAAAATGTTTTCTCAAAGATTATTATTTTTTTTTTTGTATATGTGGGACATGATTTGATGGATATCATTTATCAGATTTAATTTATCTGATCAAAAGACACTTTAAATGTTCAAATGTAAAATGTTTAATTTACATGAACATAATATACATACACATAATATATACAGAAAAGATATAATTTATTGAGGAGGATACAGTATTGAGGGGTATACAGGACAATATGAAAAAGTGGGCCCATGTAATATATTCAAAATATATACAAAAAAGACATATTTATTTTATTTATTGAGGGGTATACATGACAATATGAAGGAGTGGGCCCATGTAATAAAAACAAAATATATACAGGAACGATATTATTTATTGAGGAACATACCAGACAATATGAAAGAGAGGGCCCATGTAATATAAACAAAATATATACATTAAAAGATATTTATTAAGGAAGATTCCGGAAAATGGGAAAGAGTGGGCCCATGTAAAATACAAAATATATACAGAAAATACATTATTTATTGAGGAGGATACCGAACAATGTGAAAGAGTGGGCCCATGTAATATATACAAAATAGATACAGAAAACATTATTTTTTTGAGGAGAATACAGTATTGAGGATGATACTGAACAGTATAAAAGAGTGGGCACATGTAAACAAAATATATACAGAAAAGATTGTCTTTATTGAGGAGGTTTATGTAGCTGCCGCTGTTCTGCCAACCATTCATCGAAAGATTTGCCATTTGAGGCACTCGGGCAAAATGTGGCATTGCCATACCGACTATGGCCAAACTCTTTCGTTTTGGGCTGCCCACATTTGCTGCATTTGTTAAAAGTAACCCCTCGCACATACTTTCTCTTGTGTACTCCACTTTCCTCCTCCAGGGCCCGTCGACGCCTGTTCCTCTGGGTGTAACGGGACACAGGAGCATCAGACGCAGGAGCAGGTGGAGCTGGGCCTGCACTCAATGTTGAAGGACCAGAAGAGGGGATCACCACTGACACAGTCATGTCCGGGTTAAGGACTAGTGTGCCTAACAATGACCCAGGTGCTGAAATGGGCTGCACTACTTCTGATGCTGTGGGGGCAGGTGCAATGGGGCACTGTGTGGTGGTGGTAGCAGCGGGCCGTCGACCTGGCCGCAGGATCGGAGCCTGTCCTTCCCGATTTGGCAGAAGGATAAATGGATGTTTTGGCCCTGATGTTGATGGCGCTTCATCCAATTTTTCCCTTGGCAGAGGAAGCTGCGCATCGGCCACAGCAATTGGGTCAGGTGAAGTCAGTCCCTGAGCGAGGACACTCATTTCCTGATTCTTCTGCCGACGCTGAAACCTGACAATAAATTACTTGTATTATAAATATGTTTTAAGAAGTATTCATTTAATTTGAAGCAAATAATGTCCCTTGCTTACCACTGAATGAGTGTCTTCTGGTTTAGCTCAAACAGCTGGATCATGGTTTCATCCATCAGCCTTCGACAGTTAAGCACCAGCTCTCGGATGTGGTGGTAATCGGTGAGGATTTTAGACCACCTGGGGGTGCAAACTCCAGCCTTCTTGGTCGGCGACTTGTGTAAAGCACACAGCTTGATACAAATTGCCTCAACCAAGCGACTGGTGTTGGGCCACTGTGCTGGACCCCCAGGATGTCCAATCAGACACCGTTTAACACTCTCCACACCCGGTGTGACTCCGGTCCGCTTCGGTGCTTTAAAGCGCCCATGTGTCAGCTGAGGCTGATGTCGAGGCTGATAGTTGACCCGCTGTTTGTCAGAGTCAGGGAGAGCTGTCCACAGCTGGATGACCTCTGTCACCTGCAGGTCAGTGAGGTAAGGAGCCTCACGAAGACCCACCAGGTAACCAGCCAGGTCCTGGACCTTGTCCCACCCAGCGATGCCATCGGGTCCAATGACTGCTCCCTAGTAAATGCAGATTAATATTAATATAAGTGAAATAAAATGGTATTGAAATTAAATAAAGCCCTTTTTTACCTGAAATAAAGTGTTTTACCTGAGCCTCGTTGGAGAGACTACTTCCAGTGTCGGATGGCTGTGACAGCACTGAAGGGGCAGGGGCAAGATGCTGTCCTTCTCCGCCAGATGATGTGGACGGCTCAGCCGGTGATGCCGGGGACTGAGGCAGAGGCAAAGATGAGGGGCTGTTTTTAAGATCACGGCAGGGGTCATCCTCATACAGCACTGGAACTGTGATGTCCTCCGTGATCTCTTCGTCAAACCCCTCATCTTGCAGGTCCTGGTCATCAACTGCCTCCACCAGCCTGTCTTCCTCCTCTGGGTTCTGGAGCACTGGAGTCAGTGTTTTGCCAGTCTGGCTGTAAAGGTACTCCATTCCCAGCAATTCACCTACAAGAATAAAATGGGAAAAAAGAAAGTGTTCTTAACATTTTGTCTAATACATTAAAGGCTAAATAGATAAAATAGTACAATATATGAATGTGATCTCCCTGTTCATCTATGAATTTTTTTGTTTTGCAAAAATAATTCAAATGATCTATAAAAAAACAAAAACATGAATTAATGAATTTCTTGCCTGTATATGCTCCAGGAGGGCGATAGCGCTCATCCCAGGGCTTCCCGAAGACAGCTTGGCTAAGCCGGTCCACAGCCTCCCTCATGGCACAGCCATATGTCCGGATGGAGGATGCTCCTTTTATGGCGTCTTCCATCCGGTCATCATTCCAACGCATCAAGCCCTCAAGGAGATACGCTTGAAAATGCGCATCACTGGCACTGGTTCCTAAAAATTAAATAAACAAAAAAGTTTTGTACTTCACATGAGGTGCTATGAGGTAACTGGTTACATGTAATAGAGTTACATAATTACAATACAATTACACAACACATGCATGTATATATTTAAGAAAAATATATGTATATATATTAAATATATTTATATATAATATAAATTATATGAATAATAAATATATACATGTAATTATTTTCAAAATATATACTGTATGTGTGTGTTTTTATTTATACATAATAAATACATATATTACACATATATAAACAACTTTTGAATGTGAGTAATCGCAATTTAAATTACATTAAAAATTATAGTTACTAGTGACTTGTCAGGCAATACAGCTTTGTTAATGCTTATGACATCAGAAAAGAACTGTAGTATTACTGTAGAGTGTGACATTTATTCATGTGACATTACTTTAAAGTAATGGAAGCAGTTATAGTGCTTATATTTTTGACAAAAAAAAATTTGTAATCCGTATGTATGTAATACCTGGAATAAAACGGTTTAGGTGGAGGTGGAAAGACTCCAAGGAGGTAGAGCCACGGGCACACCTGTAGCAGCACAGCTCCACACCGCCCTTCTTCAGTGTCCCCTTCTTCATGTACAGCGGAAAGTTCTCTGGGTCTTGGATACACGGAACGTGCTTCCGCTGTTCCTTCCATATCTGCTGGATCCGTTCGTGATTCAGCAGAGGAACTCCCAGAGTGTCCTTCCCGTCCGCACTGTCGAACAGATCAATCAGTGACCCGATCAATCTGGTGGTCTCCTCCACCCCCCTGGTCCTCCTCCGGCAGTGCAGTGCCAACTCTCTCCGGGTAATGCGAGCACTGACCGCCCTTTCTGAGATGTGGCCAGTCTTCTTTGCCGCCAGCTCACCCTCCTTTGCACTGCGAAGTGCAGCCACATCCTCTGGATCCCACTGAAAGATGCACGTGGACAGACGGGCCATGAAGATCCCGTAGAGTGGATGAGCCTCTGTCGTGACACCTGCAGCAAATCGCCGCATGAAATGCCAGATGTCGAGGCGCACTTCAAGCTCGACCCACTCCGAGAACATCATCTTCACCTGACACTGGCCATGCTGACTGCAGCAATCTCTGTCCACGTACATCACTTTTGGGGCTGCCTCTCCTGCGTCCCGGTAGCGCTTCATCAGGCCAGCTGCCATGTGGTCCAGTCCATGTCCCTCGGCGGCTGTAAGCACAGATACGAGGACTTGGCCGTGTTCATTCCCCACATTTGTGCACCAGGCAGCTGTACCTGAAGCAGCACCTGCGAGTTTCTTTGTGACCTATTGGGAAAAATAAAAGGGTGACAAAACTGTATTCATTGTGAATGCACATATATCCATATCTGGCAAATTTCTGGATATAAACAGGACTGTGATACCTTTTTAGTGGAGTCCATCTTGAGAACAGAGCCAAAGACGGATGTTATTTTGGCTTTGACCTCATGCAGTCGCCACAGAACATCCCTGGCGTACACGGCTAAGAGCCACTTAGGCTTAGGCAGGGCAGGTAAAAGGGGAGGCTCAGCAAATACAGGAGGCTGCACAAGGGAGGACCTTGTGAACGGTTCGCAGGCAGTCAGGTACTGCAGAACACGCTGTGTCCATGCCTCACTGTGCTGTTCCGTCAGCTTCTTGTACAGCTGAGTCACACTGTTGCCCAGTGTCCTCTCCCTCATCATCCTCAGCACCCGGTTGTCACATGAGTATCTAAGGAAACAACAATATAATCATGAAAATGCTTTGGTTGTAGAAAAAAAACAGATAAAAGTGCCTAATAATGAATGATTGTCATGAATTACCTGTATGTCAGCAAAGCTGGAAACTGACTGCGGTGGCCCATATCCAGCTGCCCTAAGATGTCCTCGGACCAGGCAGGATACTTCTTTTTGCAGCCTTTGCACTCCAGATACTCAGTGGCAAGGTCATACCACCCGTCGATGTCCAAAACCTTGCGCACGGTGCGGTAAAGTCCTGCTGCTGTTAGCCTGTGCTTACTCGCCTTAGGGCACCGCCGGAGGAGAGGGGTCCACGGAGCGCTTAATAAGTTGCAGGTGGCCGACAGTTCGTGGACGCTGCGCAGCACCCCCTAGGTGATTTTTGCGGGACCCTCTGACCTCCCCGTCGCCGAGGGCGGCCCCGGCGGGGTCCGTCTGAGGCGTCAGCCGGGGCCTGGGACCCCCAGGGGCCCCGCGGAACGGCCCCCATTTTTTGCGCTTTTCGTCGCAATATCGAGTTCGGCCACCAGGTGGCAGACCGATGTCCACGGAACGCCTATGGGGGGGGCGTCAAATAGGTTGTAGGTGGGCGTCCACAGACAGCCTAAAGGTCCCACTGGGAGAGTTCCCTTAACCACCCGTGTGTCCACGAAAAGCCTATTCGTCCCCCTAACCACCTATGTGTCCACGAAAAGCCTATTCGTCCCACTAACCACCTATTTGACCACGAAAAGCCTATTTGTCCTCCTAACCACCTATGTGTCCACGGAAAGCCTGCAGAGGTTACTCACTCAGGAAACAATGTATGACAAGTTCAAATACATTACAACTCATCATTATTCCTATTGTTGGTGGCCATGCAGCATATGTGGTTAAACACTCGAAAACTCAACTTGAAATCCCCAAGGTTGTTAATACGTATGCAAAGTCTATAGTATTATGAGATAAAACTCACATAAATAGATTCAAATGAGTGTCTGAGTACAGTATAGGTGTTTTTATCAACAATAGTGGGATGTTTATTAACATGGCAAAATTTATTTAGCCCTGTCGAATAAGTTGTGGGTGGACATGCACCATATGTGGTGAAATACTCGAAAACTCAACGTGAAATCCCCAATGTTGTTCATTTTAACGCAAATTCTACAGCATTATGACATAAAACTCACACAAATGGATTCCAATGAGTGTTACGAGTACAGTAGAGGTGTTATTTATCAACAATATTGCACATATTTATGTGTCCAATGAAATTGGAAATTATGAATTTCACCACAAATGGTGAACGCCCACCTGTAACTTATTTGAATGGGCCTCCATAGGCGTTCCGTGGACAATACTGTAAATGGTCATATTTCATAACTACAGTGGTTTTATGGACACATTTCTACAGTACAGTGCTCAGGGGACACTACCCAGCAGTTATGTGTACGTTACAGTATCTATAATGACTTAATTTGCATAAAAATTTGCATACAGCTGTCACTTTCTGATGGTGGATTTTCGCTAATTTCACCACATATGGTGAACGACCACCTGTAACTTATTTGAATGGGCCTCCATAGGCGTTCCGTGGACAATTCTGTAAACTACATTTAAATGGTCATATTTCCTAACTACAGTGGTTTTATGGACACATTTCTACAATACAGTGCTCAGGGGACACTAACCAGCAGTTCTATGTACATTACAGCATCTATAATGACTTAATTTGCATAAAAATGCAATGTCCACGGAACGCCTATACAGGCCCCGTCAAATAAGTTACAGCTGTCACTTGCCCACCTGTAACTTATTTGAATGGGCCTCCATAGGCGTTCCGTGGACAATACTGTAAATGGTCATATTTCATAACTACAGTGGTTTTATGGACACATTTCTACAGTACAGTGCTCAGGGGACACTACCCAGCAGTTATATGTACGTTACAGCATCTATAATAACTTAATTTGCATAAAAATGTGCATACAGCTGTCACTTTCTGATGGTGGATTTTCGCTAATTTCACCACATATGGTGAACGCCCACCTGTAACTTATTTGAATGGGCCTCCATAGGCGTTCCGTGGACAATAATGTAAATGGTCATATTTCATAACTACAGTGGTTTTATGGACACATTTCTACAGTACAGTGCTCAGGGGAAACTAACCAGCAGTTCTATGTACATTACAGCATCTATAATGATTTAATTTGCATAAAAATGCACTGTCCACGGAACGCCTATACAGGCCCCGTCAAATAAGTTACAGCTGTCACTTGCCCACCTGTAACTTATTTGAATGGGCCTCCATAGGCGTTCCGTGGACAATAATGTAAATGGTCATATTTCATAACTTCAGTGGTTTTATGGACACATTTCTACAGTACAGTGCTCAGGGGACACTACCCAGCAGTTATATGTACGTTACAGCATCTATAATGACTTAATTTGCATAAAAATGCAAATTACAATTTTTGCAGAGTCATGCAGGAAATGCCCACGTGTAACTTATTTGAATGGGCCTCCATAGGCGTTCCGTGGACAATACTGTAAATGGTCATATTTCATAACTACAGTGGTTTTATGGACACATTTCTACAGTACAGTGCTCAGGGGACACTACCCAGCAGTTCTATGTACATTACAGCATCTATAATGACTTAATTTGCATAAAAATGCACTGTCCACGGAACGCCTATGCAGGCCCCGTCAAATAAGTTACAGCTGTCACTTGCCCACCCGTAACTTATTTGAATGGGCCTCCATAGGCGTTCCGTGGACAATACTGTAAATGGTCATATTTCATAACTGCAGTTGTTTTATGGACACATTTCTACAGTACAGTGCTCAGGGGACACTAACCAGCAGTTCTATGTACATTACAGCATCTATAATGACTTAATTTGTATAAAAATGCACTGTCCACGGAACGCCTATGCAGGCCCCGTCAAATAAGTTACAGCTGTCACTTGCCCACCTGTAACTTATTTGAATGGGCCACCATAGGCGTTCCGTGGACAATAATGTAAACTACATTGAAATGGTCATATTTCATAACTAAAGTGGTTTTATGGACACATTTCTACAGTACAGTGCTCAGGGGACACTAACCAGCAGTTCTATGTACATTACAGTATCTATAATGACTTAATTTGCATAAAAATGTGCATACAGCTGTCACTTTCTGATGGTGGATTTTCGCTAATTTCACCACATATGGTGAACGCCCACCCGTAACTTATTTGAATGGGCCTCCATAGGCGTTCCGTGGACAATACTGTAAATGGTCATATTTCATAACTGCAGTTGTTTTATGGACACATTTCTACAGTACAGTGCTCAGGGGACACTAACCAGCAGTTCTATGTACATTACAGCACCTATAATGACTTAATTTGCATAAAAATGCAAATTACAATTTTTGCAGAGTCATGCAGGAAATGCCCACGTGTAACTTATTTGAATGGGCCTCCATAGGCGTTCCGTGGACAATACTGTAAATGGTCATATTTCATAACTACAGTGGTTTTATGGACACATTTCTACAGTACAGTGCTCAGGGGACACTGCCCAGCAGTTCTATGTACATTACAGCATCTATAATGACTTAATTTGTATAAAAATGCACTGTCCACGGAACGCCTATGCAGGCTCCGTCAAATAAGTTACAGCTGTCACTTGCCCACCTGTAACTTATTTGAATGGGCCACCATAGGCGTTCCGTGGACAATAATGTAAACTACATTGAAATGGTCATATTTCATAACTAAAGTGGTTTTATGGACACATTTCTACAGTACAGTGCTAAGGGGACACTAACCAGCAGTTCTATGTACATTACAGTATCTATAATGACTTAATTTGCATAAAAATGTGCATACAGCTGTCACTTTCTGATGGTGGATTTTCGCTAATTTCACCACATATGGTGAACACCCACCCGTAACTTATTTGAATGGGCCTCCATAGGCGTTCCGTGGACAATACTGTAAATGGTCATATTTCATAACTGCAGTTGTTTTATGGACACATTTCTACAGTACAGTGCTCAGGGGACACTAACCAGCAGTTCTATGTACATTACAGCACCTATAATGACTTAATTTGCATAAAAATCCAAAATACAATTTTTGCAGAGTCATGCAGGAAATGCCCACGTGTAACTTATTTGAATGGGCCTCCATAGGCGTTCCGTGGACAATACTGTAAATGGTCATATTTCATAACTACAGTGGTTTTATGGACACATTTCTACAGTACAGTGCTCAGGGGACACTGCCCAGCAGTTCTATGTACATTACAGCATCTATAATGACTTAATTTGCATAAAAATGCACTGTCCACGGAACGCCTATGCATGCCCCGTCAAATAAGTTACAGCTGTCACTTGCCCACCCGTAACTTATTTGAATGGGCCTCCATAGGCGTTCCGTGGACAATACTGTAAATGGTCATATTTCATAATTGCAGTTGTTTTATGGACACATTTCTACAGCACAGTGCTCAGGGGACATTAACCAGCAGTTCTATGTACATTACAGCATCTATAATGACATAATTTGTATAAAAATGCACTGTCCACGGAACGCCTATGCAGGCCCCGTCAAATAAGTTACAGCTGTCACTTGCCCACCTGTAACTTATTTGAATGGGCCACCATAGGCGTTCCGTGGACAATAATGTAAACTACATTGAAATGGTCATATTTCATAACTAAAGTGGTTTTATGGACACATTTCTACAGTACAGTGCTCAGGGGACACTAACCAGCAGTTCTATGTACATTACAGTATCTATAATGACTTAATTTGCATAAAAATGTGCATACAGCTGTCACTTTCTGATGGTGGATTTTCGCTAATTTCACCACATATGGTGAACGCCCACCCGTAACTTATTTGAATGGGCCTCCATAGGCGTTCCGTGGACAATACTGTAAATGGTCATATTTCATAACTGCAGTTGTTTTATGGACACATTTCTACAGTACAGTGCTCAGGGGACACTAACCAGCAGTTCTATGTACATTACAGCACCTATAATGACTTAATTTGCATAAAAATGCAAATTACAATTTTTGCAGAGTCATGCAGGAAATGCCCACGTGTAACTTATTTGAATGGGCCTCCATAGGCGTTCCGTGGACAATACTATAAATGGTCATATTTCATAACTACAGTGGTTTTATGGACACATTTCTACAGTACAGTGCTCAGGGGACACTACCCAGCAGTTATATGTACATTACAGCATCTATAATGACTTAATTTGCATAAAAATGCACTGTCCACGGAACGCCTATGCAGGCCCCGTCAAATAAGTTACAGCTGTCACTTGCCCACCCGTAACTTATTTGAATGGGCCTCCATAGGCGTTCCGTGGACAATACTGTAAATGGTCATATTTCATAACTGCAGTTGTTTTATGGACACATTTCTACAGTACAGTGCTCAGGGGACACTAACCAGCAGTTCTATGTACATTACAGCACCTATAATGACTTAATTTGCATAAAAATCCAAAATACAATTTTTGCAGAGTCATGCAGGAAATGCCCACGTGTAACTTATTTGAATGGGCCTCCATAGGCGTTCCGTGGACAATACTGTAAATGGTCATATTTCATAACTACAGTGGTTTTATGGACACATTTCTACAGTACAGTGCTCAGGGGACACTACCCAGCAGTTCTATGTACATTACAGCATCTATAATGACTTAATTTGCATAAAAATGCACTGTCCACGGAACGCCTATGCAGGCCCCGTCAAATAAGTTACAGCTGTCACTTGCCCACCCGTAACTTATTTGAATGGGCCTCCATAGGCGTTCCGTGGACAATACTGTAAATGGTCATATTTCATAACTGCAGTTGTTTTGTGGACACATTTCTACAGTACAGTGCTCAGGGGACACTAACCAGCAGTTCTATGTACATTACAGCATCTATAATGACATAATTTGTATAAAAATGCACTGTCCACGGAACGCCTATGCAGGCCCCGTCAAATAAGTTACAGCTGTCACTTGCCCACCTGTAACTTATTTGAATGGGCCACCATAGGCGTTCCGTGGACAATAATGTAAACTACATTGAAATGGTCATATTTCATAACTAAAGTGGTTTTATGGACACATTTCTACAGTACAGTGCTCAGGGGACACTAACCAGCAGTTCTATGTACATTACAGTATCTATAATGACTTAATTTGCATAAAAATGTGCATACAGCTGTCACTTTCTGATGGTGGATTTTCGCTAATTTCACCACATATGGTGAACGCCCACCCGTAACTTATTTGAATGGGCCTCCATAGGCGTTCCGTGGACAATACTGTAAATGGTCATATTTCATAACTGCAGTTGTTTTATGGACACATTTCTACAGTACAGTGCTCAGGGGACACTAACCAGCAGTTCTATGTACATTACAGCACCTATAATGACTTAATTTGCATAAAAATGCAAATTACAATTTTTGCAGAGTCATGCAGGAAATGCCCACGTGTAACTTATTTGAATGGGCCTCCATAGGCGTTCCGTGGACAATACTGTAAATGGTCATATTTCATAACTACAGTGGTTTTATGGACACATTTCTACAGTACAGTGCTCAGGGGACACTACCCAGCAGTTCTATGTACATTACAGCATCTATAATGACTTAATTTGCATAAAAATGCACTGTCCACGGAACGCCTATGCAGGCCCCGTCAAATAAGTTACAGCTGTCACTTGCCCACCCATAACTTATTTGAATGGGCCTCCATAGGCGTTCCGTGGACAATACTGTAAATGGTCATATTTCATAACTGCAGTTGTTTTATGGACACATTTCTACAGTACAGTGCTCAGGGGACACTAACCAGCAGTTCTATGTACATTACAGCATCTATAATGACATAATTTGTATAAAAATGCACTGTCCACGGAACGCCTATGCAGGCCCCGTCAAATAAGTTACAGCTGTCACTTGCCCACCCGTAACTTATTTGAATGGGCCACCATAGGCGTTCCGTGGACAATAATGTAAACTACATTGAAATGGTCATATTTCATAACTAAAGTGGTTTTATGGACACATTTCTACAGTACAGTGCTCAGGGGACACTAACCAGCAGTTCTATGTACATTACAGTATCTATAATGACTTAATTTGCATAAAAATGTGCATACAGCTGTCACTTTCTGATGGTGGATTTTCGCTAATTTCACCACATATGGTGAACGCCCACCTGTAACTTATTTGAATGGGCCTCCATAGGCGTTCCGTGGACAATAATGTAAACTACATTTAAATGGTCATATTTCCTAACTACAGTGGTTTTATGGACACATTTCTACAGTACAGTGCTCAGGGGACACTAACCAGCAGTTCTATGTACATTACAGGACCTATAATGACTTAATTTGCATTAAAATGCAAATTACAATTTTTGCAGAGTCATGCAGGAAATGCCCACGTGTAACTTATTTGAATGGGCCTCCATAGGCGTTCCGTGGACAATACTGTAAATGGTCATATTTCATAACTACAGTGGTTTTATGGACACATTTCTACAGTGCAGTGCTCAGGGGACACTAACCAGCAGTACTATGTACATTACAGCATCTATAATGACTTAATTTGCATACAAATGCACTGTCCACGGAACGCCTATGCAGGCCCCGTCAAATAAGTTACAGCTGTCACTTGCCCACCTGTAACTTATTTGAATGGGCCTCCATAGGCGTTCCGTGGACAATACTGTAAATGGTCATATTTCATAACTACAGTGGTTTTATGGACACATTTCTACAGTACAGTGCTCAGGGGACACTACCCAGCAGTTCTATGTACATTACATCACCTAAAATGGCTTAATTTGCATACAAATGCAAATTACAATTTTTGCAGAGTCATGCAGGAAATGCCCACGTACAACTTATTTGAATGGGGACCTACACAATGGGATAAGTTGCACGTGTCATTGGCTCCCGTCCGGCGTCGGTGGGCCCGAGGAGCCTTAAATTTCACAGGAAGTTGCGTCACTCTTCCCTCGGCGACACGAGACTAATCTCGGGGCCCTGCGACCTTTGTGACCCCTCCGGTTCCGCCGTCCCACTCGTAACTTATTCAATGGAAATCTCACAGGTGGTTCGCGGTCATGGGGGTCTTTTTCGGCCTGTCGGCCAGAGGCGGGCGCGGGACTTGGGACGCCGTCTCGGGGCACCCTGACGTGACGTATATGTCGGTTTCGGACCGATTGGAACTTTTTTCCCCATGTCCACCAAGCACCTATAAAATGAATGGGATAGGTTATACGTGTCAGTCACTCCCGTTCGGCCCCCGGGGGTCCTACCGGCCACAAATTTTGCGTGCCGGTGGCAAAAGGGCCCCCGAACGCCATGTATCGCGGATGAACGTCTGCCCCGGACGCGAAGCGGTTTGTGCGTGTTTACCCTAAATCTCTCTCGGAGGCCTCTTTGTCACATACACCCTAAGACCCTCTTGAATGAACTTGAGTGCTTCGATGCAAGCTAAGTCATATGTCATCACTACAGCGATTTTATGGACACATTTCGACAGTACAGTGCTCAGGGACCACTACCAAGCAGTTCTATGTAAATTACAGCACATATAATGACTTAATTTGCATAAAAATGCACTGTCCACGGAAAGCCTATGGAGGCCCCGTCAAATAAGTTACAGCTGTCACTTGGCCACCTGTAACTTATTTGAATGGGCCTCCATAGGCGTTCCGTGGACAATACTGTAAATGATCATATTTCATAACTACAGTGGTTTTATGGACACATTTCTACTGTAGAGTGCTCAGGGGACACTAACCAGCAGTTCTATGTACATTACAGCATCTATAATGGCTTAATTTGCATACAAATGCAAATTACAATTTTTGCAGAGTCATGCAGGAAATGCCCACGTACAACTTATTTGAATGGGGGCCTACACAATGGGATAAGTTGCACGTGTCATTGGCTCCCGTCTGGCGTCGGTGGGCCCGAGGAGCCTTAAATTTCACAGGAAGTTGCGTCACTCTGCCCTCGGCGACACGAGACTAATCTCGGGGCCCTGCGACCTTTGTGACCCCTCCGGTTCCGCCGTCCCACTCGTAACTTATTCAATGGAAATCTCACAGGTGGTTCGCGGTCATGGGGGTCTTTTTCGGCCTGTCGGCCAGAGGCGGGCGCGGGACTTCGGGCGCCGTCTCGGGGCACCCTGACGTGACGTATATGTCGGTTTCGGGACGATTGGACCTTTTTTCCCCATGTCCACCAAGCACCTATAAAATGAATGGGATAGGTTATACGTGTCAGTCACTCCCGTTCGGCCCCCGGGGGTCCTACCGGCCACGAATTTTGCGTGCCGGTGGCAAAAGGGCCCCCGAACGCCATGTATCGCGGATGAACGCCTGCCCCGGACGCGAAGCGGTTTGTGCGTGTTTACCTTAAATCTCTCTCGGAGGCCTCTTTGTCACATACACCCTAAGACCCTCTTGAATGAACTTGAGTGCTTTGATGCAAGCTAAGTCATATGTCATCACTACAGCGATTTTATGGACACATTTCGACAGTACAGTGCTCAGGGACCACTACCAAGCAGTTCTATGTAAATTACAGCACATATAATGACTTAATTTGCATAAAAATGCACTGTCCACGGAAAGCCTATGGAGGCCCCGTCAAATAAGTTACAGCTGTCACTTGCCCACCTGTAACTTATTTGAATGGGCCTCGATAGGCGTTCCGTGGACAATACTGTAAATGGTCATATTTCATAACTACAGTGGTTTTATGGACACATTTCTACAGTAGAGTGCTCAGGGGACACTAACCAGCAGTTCTATGTACATTACAGCATCTATAATGGCTTAATTTGCATACAAATGCAAATTACAATTTTTGCAGAGTCATGCAGGAAATGCCCACGTACAACTTATTTGAATGGGGGCCTACACAATGGGATAAGTTGCACGTGTCATTGGCTCCCGTCTGGCGTCGGTGGGCCCGAGGAGCCTTAAATTTCACAGGAAGTTGCGTCACTCTGCCCTCGGCGACACGAGACTAATCTCGGGGCCCTGCGACCTTTGTGACCCCTCCGGTTCCGCCGTCCCACTCGTAACTTATTCAGTGGAAATCTCACAGGTGGTTCGCGGTCATGGGGGTCTTTTTCGGCCTGTCGGCCAGAGGCGGGCGCGGGACTTGGGGCGCCGTCTCGGGGCACCCTGACGTGACGTATATGTCGGTTTCGGGACGATTGGACCTTTTTTCCCCATGTCCACCAAGCACCTATAAAATGAATGGGATAGGTTATACGTGTCAGTCACTCCCGTTCGGCCCCCGGGGGTCCTACCGGCCACGAATTTTGCGTGCCGGTGGCAAAAGGGCCCCCGAACGCCATGTATCGCGGATGAACGCCTGCCCCGGACGCGAAGCGGTTTGTGCGTGTTTACCCTAAATCTCTCTCGGAGGCCTCTTTGTCACATACACCCTAAGACCCTCTTGAATGAACTTGAGTGCTTCGATGCAAGCTAAGTCATATGTCATCTCTACAGCGATTTTATGGACACATTTCGACAGTACAGTGCTCAGGGAACACTACCAAGCAGTTCTATGTAAATTACAGCACATATAATGACTTAATTTGCATAAAAAGGCACTGTCCACGGAAAACCTATGGAGGCCCCGTCAAATAAGTTACAGCTGTCACTTGCCCATCTGTAACTTATTTGAATGGGCCTCGATAGGCGTTCCGTGGACAATACTGTAAATGGTCATATTTCATAACTACAGTGGTTTTATGGACACATTTCTACAGTACAGTGCTCAGGGGACACTAACCAGCAGTTCTATGTACATTACAGCATCTATAATGACTTAATTTGCATAAAAATTTGCATACAGCTGTCACTTTCTGATGGTGGATTTTCGCTAATTTCACCACATATGGTGAACGCCCACGTGTAACTTATTTGAATGGGCCTCCATAGGCGTTCCGTGGACAATACTGTAAATGGTCATATTTCATAACTACAGTGGTTTTATGGACACATTTCTACAGTACAGTGCTAAGGGAACACTACCCAGCAGTTCTATGTACATTACAGCACCTGTAATGATTTAATTTGCATAAAAATGCAAATTACAATTTTTGCAGAGTCATGCAGGAAATGCCCACGTGTAACTTATTTGAATGGGCCTCCATAGGCGTTCCGTGGACAATACTGTAAATGGTCATATTTCATAACTACAGTGGTTTTATGGACACATTTCTACAGTACAGTGCTCAGGGGACACTACCCAGCAGTTCTATGTACATTACAGCATCTATAATGACTTAATTTGCATAAAAATGCACTGTCCACGGAACGCCTATGCAGGCCCCGTCAAATAAGTTACAGCTGTCACTTGCCCACCCGTAACTTATTTGAATGGGCCTCCATAGGCGTTCCGTGGACAATACTGTAAATGGTCATATTTCATAACTGCAGTTGTTTTATGGACACATTTCTACAGTACAGTGCTCAGGGGACACTAACCAGCAGTTCTATGTACATTACAGCACCTAAAATGACTTAATTTGCATAAAAATGCAAATTACAATTTTTGCAGAGTCATGCAGGAAATGCCCACGTGTAACTTATTTGAATGGGCCTCCATAGGCGTTCCGTGGACAATACTGTAAATGATCATATTTCATAACTACAGTGGTTCTATGGACACATTTCTACAGTACAGTGCTCAGGGGACACTAACCAGCAGTTCTATGTACATTACAGCATCTATAATGACTTAATTTGCATAAAAATTTGCATACAGCTGTCACTTTCTGATGGTGGATTTTCGCTAATTTCACCACATATGGTGAACGCCCACGTGTAACTTATTTGAATGGGCCTCCATAGGCGTTCCGTGGACAATACTGTAAATGGTCATATTTCATAACTACAGTGGTTTTATGGACACATTTCTACAGTACAGTGCTCAGGGAACACTACCCAGCAGTTCTATGTACATTACAGCACCTGTAATGACTTAATTTGCATAAAAATGCAAATTACAATTTTTGCAGAGTCATGCAGGAAATGCCCACGTGTAACTTATTTGAATGGGCCTCCATAGGCGTTCCGTGGACAATACTGTAAATGGTCATATTTCATAACTACAGTGGTTTTATGGACACATTTCTACAGTACAGTGCTCAGGGGACACTAACCAGCAGTTCTATGTACATTACAGCACCCATAATGACTTAATTTGCATACAAATGCACTGTCCACGGAACGCCTATGCAGGCCCCGTCAAATAAGTTACAGCTGTCACTTGCCCACCCGTAACTTATTTGAATGGGCCTCCATAGGCGTTCCGTGGACAATACTGTAAATGGTCATATTTCATAACTGCAGTTGTTTTATGGACACATTTCTACAGTACAGTGCTCAGGGGACACTAACCAGCAGTTCTATGTACATTACAGCACCTATAATGACTTAATTTGCATAAAAATGCAAATTACAATTTTTGCAGAGTCATGCAGGAAATGCCCACGTGTAACTTATTTGAATGGGCCTCCATAGGCGTTCCGTGGACAATACTGTAAATGGTCATATTTCATAACTACAGTGGTTTTATGGACACATTTCTACAGTACAGTGCTCAGGGGACACTACCCAGCAGTTCTATGTACATTACAGCATCCATAATGACTTAATTTGCATAAAAATGTACTGTCCACGGAACGCCTATGCAGGCCCCGTCAAATAAGTTACAGCTGTCACTTGCCCACCCGTAACTTATTTGAATGGGCCTCCATAGGCGTTCCGTGGACAATACTGTAAATGGTCATATTTCATAACTACAGTGGTTTTATGGACACATTTCTACAGTACAGTGCTCAGGGGACACTAACCAGCAGTTCTATGTACATTACAGCATCTATAATGACTTAATTTGCATAAAAATGCACTGTCCACGGAACGCCTATGGAGGCCCCGTCAAATAAGTTACAGCTGTCACTTGCCCATCTGTAACTTATTTGAATGGGCCTCCATAGGCGTTCCGTGGACAATACTGTAAATGATCATATTTCATAACTACAGTGGTTCTATGGACACATTTCTACAGTACAGTGCTCAGGGGACACTAACCAGCAGTTCTATGTACATTACAGCATCTATAATGACTTAATTTGCATAAAAATGCACTGTCCACGGAACGCCTATGGAGGCCCCGTCAAATAAGTTACAGCTGTCACTTGCCCATCTGTAACTTATTTGAATGGGCCTCCATAGGCGTTCCGTGGACAATACTGTAAATGATCATATTTCATAACTACAGTGGTTCTATGGACACATTTCTACAGTACAGTGCTCAGGGGACACTAACCAGCAGTTCTATGTACATTACAGCATCTATAATGACTTAATTTGCATAAAAATTTGCATACAGCTGTCACTTTCTGATGGTGGATTTTCGCTAATTTCACCACATATGGTGAACGCCCACGTGTAACTTATTTGAATGGGCCTCCATAGGCGTTCCGTGGACAATACTGTAAATGGTCATATTTCATAACTACAGTGGTTTTATGGACACATTTCTACAGTACAGTGCTCAGGGGACACTAACCAGCAGTTCTATGTACATTACAGCACCTATAATGACTTAATTTGCATAAAAATGCAAATCACAATTTTTGCAGAGTCATGCAGGAAATGCCCACGTGTAACTTATTTGAATGGGCCTCCATAGGCGTTCCGTGGACAATACTGTAAATGGTCATATTTCAAAACTACAGTGGTTTTATGGACACATTTCTACAGTACAGTGCTCAGGGGACACTACCCAGCAGTTCTATGTACATTACAGCATCTATAATGACTTAATTTGCATAAAAATGCACTGTCCACGGAACGCCTATGGAGGCCCCGTCAAATAAGTTACAGCTGTCACTTGCCCATCTGTAACTTATTTGAATGGGCCTCCATAGGCGTTCCGTGGACAATACTGTAAATGGTCATATTTCATAACTACAGTGGTTTTATGGACACATTTCTACAGTACAGTGCTCAGGGGACACTAACCAGCAGTTCTATGTACATTACAGCATCTATAATGACTTAATTTGCATAAAAATTTGCATACAGCTGTCACTTTCTGATGGTGGATTTTCGCTAATTTCACCACATATGGTGAACGCCCACGTGTAACTTATTTGAATGGGCCTCCATAGGCGTTCCGTGGACAATACTGTAAATGGTCATATTTCATAACTACAGTGGTTTTATGGACACATTTCTACAGTACAGTGCTCAGGGGACACTACCCAGCAGTTCTATGTACATTACAGCATCTATAATGACTTAATTTGCATAAAAATGCACTGTCCACGGAACGCCTATGCAGGCCCCGTCAAATAAGTTACAGCTGTCACTTGCCCACCCGTAACTTATTTGAATGGGCCTCCATAGGCGTTCCGTGGACAATACTGTAAATGGTCATATTTCATAACTGCAGTTGTTTTATGGACACATTTCTACAGTACAGTGCTCAGGGGACACTAACCAGCAGTTCTATGTACATTACAGCATCTATAATGACTTAATTTGCATACAAATGCACTGTCCACGGAACGCCTATGCAGGCCCCGTCAAATAAGTTACAGCTGTCACTTGTTATATCTCGGCTTCTGGAAGTCATATCCAGCTGAAACCTGGTCCCGCAACTCAACTCCACGACCACCGTGCACAGTGCGAATTTAAAAAAAATCCGAATATGTCAAAATATACCAATTCCCTAGATAGGGTTAGGGCACCAAAATCCACGGAGCGCTTAATAAGTTGCTCGTGGCCAGGCTGTTCGTGGACGCTGCGCTGTACCCCCTAGATGATTTTTCACGGCCCCGAAAACCATCCAGGCGTCGAGGTTAGGCCCGCCAGGCCACGCCAAAAGCATCGCCTCGGACCTGGGGCCCCCGAGGACCCCACGGAACGTTCACAAAGTTTCAATGGGTTTAGGTGTAATCTGGCCCTAGCCCACAGGATGGCAGAATTATGACCATGAAAAGCTTATTCATCCTCCTAACCACCTATGTGTCCACGAAAAGCCTATTCATCCCCCTAACCACCTATGTGTCCACGAAAAGCCTATTCATCCCCCTAACCACCTATATGTCCACGAAAAGCCTATTCATCCCCCTAACCTCCTATGTGTCCACGAAAAGCCTATTCGTCCCCCTAACCACCTATGTGTCCACGAAAAGCCTATTCGTCCCCCTAACCACCTATGTGTCCACGGAAAGCCTGCAGAGGTTACAGTACAAAACATACAGTACCTCACTCAAGAAACAACGTATGACAAGTTCATATACATTACACCTCATCATTTTTCCTATTTACCTTGAAAAAGGTCTGTCCACGGAAAGCCTGCAGAGGCCCTGTCAAATAAGTTACAGCTGTCACTTTCTGATGGTGGATTTTCGGTAATTTCACCACATATGGTGAACGCCCATGTGTAACTTATTTGACGGGACCTCCATAGGCTTTCCATGGACAATGCATTAAAAGCCTTCTATTTAAGATTCTAATGCTGAACTCAGGAAGCAGTGTTTTCGACCCGGCTACAACTCGGCCAAACCACACCGAACTTGGGGCCAAATTACACCCGCCAGAGACTTAACCGATGACACTGGCCCCGAGTCCCTACGCCTCCGGGGGCCAGAGATACGGACCCCCATATTTTCAAGGGCCAAATTGAAGGAAGAGGCCTAGAGGCTCTGAACTGGTCTCAATCAATAGCACTCCCAGGGCCCTCTCCGACGACGCAACTACCAGGTCCCTACTCCCCCGGTGGCCGGAGATAGAGCCCCCCAAAGCCCAAAACTCTGAAATTGTTACCGGCTATAACTCGGCCGAGCCAAGGCCAAACCGCACCAAACTTGGGGCTAAATTAGACCCGCCAGAGACCTAACCAATGACACAGGCCCCAAGGTCCTACGACCCTGGGGGTCAGAGATACGGACCCCCATATTTTCAGGGGCCAAATTGAAGGAAGAGGCCTAGAGGCTCTGAACTGGTCTCAATCAATAGCACTCCCAGGGCCCTCTCCGACGACGCAAGCACCAGGTCCCTACTCCCCCGGTGGCCGGAGATAGAGCCCCCCAAAGCCCAAAACTCTGAAATTGTTACCGGCTATAACTCGGCCGAGCCAAGGCCAAACCGCACCAAACTTGGGGCTAAATTAGACCCGCCAGAGACCTAACCAATGACACAGGCCCCAAGGTCCTACGAGCCTGGGGGTCAGAGATACGGACCCCCATATTTTCAGGGGCCAAATTGAAGGAAGAGGCCTAGAGGCTCTGAACTGGTCTCAATCAATAGCACTCCCAGGGCCCTCTCCGACGACGCAAGCACCAGGTCCCTACTCCCCCGGTGGCCGGAGATAGAGCCCCCCAAAGCCCAAAACTCTGAAATTGTTACCGGCTATAACTCGGCCGAGCCAAGGCCAAACCGCACCAAACTTGGGGCTAAATTAGACCCGCCAGAGACCTAACCAATGACACAGGCCCCAAGGTCCTACGACCCTGGGGGTCAGAGATACGGACCCCCATATTTTCAGGGGCCAAATTGAAGGAAGAGGCCTAGAGGCTCACAACTGGGCTCTATCGATAGCCCTCGCCGGACCCTGTCCGACGACGCAGGCCAGGAGTCCCTATTCACCCGGGGCCCGGAGATAGAGCCCCCCAAAACCCCAAATTCCAAAACTTTGACCGGCCACCACTCGGCCAAATCAAGGCCGAACCGCACCAAACTCGGGGCCCTGTTAGATCCACGGGAGACCTAACCGACGACACCGGCCATGAGCTGCTGCTCTTCCTGGGGCCCGAGATACGGACCCTTGTGTCCTGCTGCCCGCAAAAAACCTATCAAATGAATGGGATAAGTTACACGTGTCAGTGGCCCCCGTCCAGCTCCGGGGGTTCTTAGGGGCCCCAAACTTCACGTCCTGGTAGCATAGGGCTCCCCGAACACCATATAGAGCATACAAGTATCTACCTTTAACGTAAAGTAATTTTTTCATCTTTGGCATAAAATCGCTCACACAGGCCTCCTTCTACACGTATCTTTTAAGACCCTCTTGAATGAACTTTGGTGATGTGAAAAGTTTTTTGAACTGCTGAATCACATGCTTAGAAGGGATCTAGAACTCTGAAACTCTGTTCCCGGAATCGGGGGCCCCTAGGCTACCACCGTACCAATTTTTGATGTCCTGTGACCTTTTGACCCCTGTATACACAACGTCCCACTTGCAACTTATTCAATGGAAATTTCATAGGTGGTTCGTGGTCGCGGGGGATGGGATTCAGCCAATCGGGCGGATACAGACACGGAACTCCGGAAGCCGCCCCGGGGGGGCGCGGCGACACCCGTGTGCCGATTTCGGAGCGATCGGACCTTTCTGTCCCGCCGAACTGCAGAAACACATGCTTAGAAGTGACCTAGAATTCTGAAACTCTGGCCCCCAAGTCAGGGGCCCCTAGGCTACTGCCGTACCAAATTGTGAGGTCCTGTGACCTTTTGACCCTTGTATACCCAACGTCCCGCTTGCAACTTATTCAATGGAAATTTCATAGGTGGTTCGCGGTCGCGGGGGATGGGTTTCGGCCAATCGGGCAGATACGGACACGGAACTCCAGGCACCGTCCCAGAGGGCCGCGGCGTGACCCGTGTGCCGATTTTGGGGCGATCGGACCTTTTTGTCTTGCTGCCCGCTAAACACCTACAAAATGAATGGGATAAGTTACACGTGTCAGCGGCCCCCGTCCAGCTCCGGGGGTTCCTAGGGGCCCCAAACTTCACGTCCTGGTAGCATAGGGCTCCCCGAACACCATATAGAGCATACAAGTATCTACCCTGAACGTAAAGTAGTTTTTGCATCTTTGGCATAAAATCACTCACACAGGCCTCCTTCTACACATATCTTTTAAGAGCCTCTTGAATGAACTTTGGTGATGTGAAAAGTTTTTTGAACTGCCGAATCACATGCTTAGAAGGGATCTAGAACTCTGAAACTCTGTCCCCGGAGTCGGGGGCCCCTAAGCTACCACCGTACCAATTTTTGATGTCCTGTGACCTTTTGACCCCTGTATACACAACGTCCCACTTGCAACTTATTCAATGGAAATTTCATAGGTGGTTCGTGGTCGCAGGGGATGGGATTCAGCCAATCGGGCAGATACAGACACGGAACTCCAGAAGCCGCCCTGGGGGGGCGCGGCGTGACCCGTGTGCCGATTTCGGGGCGATCGGACCTTTCTGTCCCGCTAAACTGCAGAAACACATGCTTAGAAGTGACCTAGAATTCTGAAACTCTGGCCCCCAAGTCAGGGGCCCCTAGGCTCCCACCATACCAAATTGTGAGGTCCTTTGACCTTTTGACCTCTGTATACCCAACGTCCCACTTGCAACTTATTCAATGGAAATTTCATAGGTGGTTCGTGGTCGCATGGGATGGGATTCAGCCAATCCGGCAGATACAGACACGGAACTCCGGAACCCGCCCTGGGGGGGCGCGGCGTGACCCGTGTGCCGATTTCGGGGCGATCGGACCTTTCTGTCCCGCTGAACTGTAGAAACACGTGCTTAGAAGTGACCTAGAATTCTGAAACTCTGGCCCCCAAGTCAGGGGCCCCTAGGCTCCCACCATACCAAATTGTGAGGTCCTTTGACCTTTTGACCCCTGTATACCCAACGTCCCACTTGCAACTTATTCAATGGAAATTTCATAGGTGGTTCGCGGACACGGGGGATGGGTTTCAGCCAATCGGGCAGATACAGACACGGAACTCCGGAAGCCGCCCCGGGTGGGTGCGGCGTGACCCGTGTTCCGATTTCGGGGAGATCGGAGCTTTCTGTCCCGCTGAACTGCCAAAACACATGCTTAGAAGGGATCTAGGATTCCGAAACACTGGCCCCATAGTTGGGGGCCCCTAGGCTCCCACCATACCAAATTGTGAGGTCCTGTGACCTTTTGACCCCTGTATACAAAACGTCCCACTTGCAACTTATTCAATGGAAATTTCATAGGTGGTTCGTGGTCGCGGGGGATGGGATTCAGCCAATCGGGCAGATACAGACACGGAACTCTGGAAGCCACCCTGGGGGGGCGCGGCGTGACCCGTGTGCCGATTTCAGGGCGATCGGACCTTTCTGTCCCGCTGAACTGCAGAAACACATGCTTAGAAGTGACCTAGAATTCTGAAACTCTGGCCCCCAAGTCGGGGGTCCCTAGACTACATCTGTACCAAATTGTGAGGTCCTATGAGCTTTTAACCCCTGTTTGCCCAACATCCCACTTGGAACTTATGCAATGGGTAAAAATAGGCATTCTGTGGCACTGAGAAAGACTATGGTCAAGTGTAGGTGGTTAAGCGTCAAAATAGGCGTTTCGTGGTACTGAGGAAGACTATGGTCAAGTTTAGGTGGTTAGGCGTCAAAATAGGCATTTCGTGGTACTGAGGAAGACTATGGTCAAGTTTAGGTGGTCAGGCGTCAAAATAGGCGTTTCGTGGCACTGAGGAAGACTATGGTCAAGTTTAGGTGGTTAGGGGGCGAAATAGGCGTTCCGTGGCACTGAGGAAGACAATCGCCAAGTTTAGGTGGTTAGGGGCCAAAATAGGCGTTCCGTGGCACTGAGGAAGACTACGGCCAAGTTTAGGTGGTTAGGGGCCAAAATAGGCATTCCGTGGCACTGAGGAAGACAATCGTCAAGTTTAGGTGGTTAGGGGCCAAAATAGGCGTTCCGTGGCACTGAGGAAGACTACGGGCGAGTTTAGGTGGTTAGGGGCCAAAATAGGCATTCTGTGGCACTGAGGAAGACAATTGTCAAATATAGGTGGTTAGGGGCCAAAATAGGCGTTCCGTGGCACTGAGGAAGACTACGGCCAAGTTTAGGTGGTTAGGGGCCAAAATAGGCATTCCGTGGCACTGAGGAAGACAATTGTCAAGTATAGGTGGTTAGGGGCCAAAATAGGCGTTCCGTGGCACTGAGGAAGACTACGGCCAAGTTTAGGTGGTTAGGGGCCAAAATAGGCATTCCGTGGCACTGAGGAAGACAATTGTCAAGACTAGGTGGTTAGGGGCCAAAATAGGCGTTCCGTGGCACTGAGGAAGAGTAGGTGGTCAGGGGACCCCATAGGCTCTTCGTGGCCACGCAGTGCTTTGGCGCCCCTGGAGGTGTCCATAAAGTGCCTATGACTGTTTAGGCAACCAAATCCGTGTTTAGGGAAAAAGTCCCACTCACCATCCAAATAAGCAGCTCGTGGCGTCCACGAAGTGCATGCGAGCCCACGTACCGACTATGCGTCCAATGGCAACTTATTTGAATTGGAAAAGTGACACGAACCACCTAACTTCCCTTACCACAGTCTGGGCGAACACAGACAAGAGGAAATAACCACATCTTCAGCGGCATCCACAAGAAAAGGGGCCGACAGAAGAAGAGGTCTGGTGAGGCGGGTGGCTGACTGTTAATTAAAGGGGGCTGAGGAGGATACCACCAAAGCTTCAGCTGGGACACTAGTTCTGGCTTGCCGGTTCGTGGGTTGGCCTTAAATAGTGTTTTCCGGATCCACTCATGCTGGAAAGGTGGAAGATGATCTTTCCAGTGGCCTGGGAGCTCAGCTGGTGGCTGATGATGTGGAGGATCTGGTGTTTTTGCTGTTTCCGCCAATGGAGACGGACCGGCACAGGCCTCTGAGTAAACAGTAACAAAAACAATATAAGTATGACCGTTGGATTTGATAGTACTACGCCAGAAAAGCAGCCCACAAGCAGCCTACGAAGCAGTAATTTTGGAGGAGTGTTAATAATCGTTATGCTTATATTTAGGCATAACAGTGAAGAAAATGGTACTAGTGTTAAGAAGCAAAGAACACAGCGTACACTTTATTGATGTAAGAAAAATGGAATTAGTACAGTTCTTTGAGAATGAGAATCTGTTGTGATTAAGTAAGGAAAATGAGGTGTGATGAATTCAGTAATGATGCCCACAGACATGAAGCATGCACACATATACAATAAGGAAAAACTGTTCTTCTCATCATAAGAACAATGACTCTCCACCATCCTGTCTGCCCAGGGGGAGCTAAAGAGTGAGTGAGTGAGTGAGAATAGCAAGCAGTGTGAGAAAGTTATCTAGTGATTGTTTAACAACGGATAAGTTTAGAAACGCAAATAAATACACTGACACCTTTGGACATCCTTAACCTTTTGAAGAAATCCCACTTGAGGCATGATGTGACATAATTCTGTATTGTAAACAAAAATATTAAAAAAAATTTATTTTTATTTTTAATGCTTCCCATTGTGTTTTCACAAAACATTCTTATAACATTTGTATTGGTGTCATATGCCACACCTGTATTCAGCTGTGCTTCACATTGTGATGCAGCAAATACCAGCTCCTCATCATCATCTTCAGCAGTGGAAACGGAAGTGCCTGGAGCACAAATGTTACAACTATTACTGTGACCAATACACAGAGACAAGTGTATGTAAGGTGGTGCTTACTTACCTGTAGCGAAAAGCTGTCTTCGGGCCAAAGTTTCTGCTGCTGGAGAAGGTAAAGTAGACTGCACTAATGGATCTGGAAACAGCAAGTGGACAGGTTTGCCATAACAATAAATGAATACGTGTACAATTTCTGTAGGGAAAACGTAATATTCACACTCCTACTCACAGTGTTTAACTGGTGACACGAGTTTTTTCGCCAGCTGTGAAGGAGACAAATGTTTGCCATGCGCCAACAGCGCTTTCACAGTGGCGGTCCGCTGTACACCAGTTCGGATGGCTGCAGGTGGAGGTGCAGAGGTACTGGAGGCTGCGGCTGGAGGTACAGAGGCACTGGAGGTTGCAGGTGGACGTGCAGGACGTACACTGGTGCCCACAGCAGAAGCCTGCCTTTTCAGGACATATGTCTTGAAAATGGCCATGTTGGTGTTTGGCCTGGCATCGGCCTTAACCAGGTACCTGATGAGGGCTTGGGCCTCCTTGCTTTGGTCCTCATAAACTTCCTTCATGGACCGGCCCTGGAAGTCACCAAACTCCACCATCAAGCAGCCCTGGTCTCCAGATGCTCGGGCTTCTGCTTGCATTTCCTGCTTCCTCTCATACTTCTCCACTTCTTCAGCCATCTCTCTGATATGAGAAGTGTACTGTAGGAAGAGCTGTTTATTTTCGGACAGGGGGGTTGTCTGCGCTGTCTCCTTGGAAATGCTGAGCACCAAATACACTGCGTACCCCAGAGAGTTTTCCAGGAGCCATCTAAATCTCTGGCCCTGGTACTTCCCAAACTGAAGTTTGCAGTGAGCCAGTACTAAAAACTGGTCACTGGGGTCTCCACCGTTTGTGCTGACAAAAGAACGGGACTCTGCCAGCACCTGCTCCTTGGGTTTGGCCCTTCCCGACTCCATATTTTCAAGGCGCTTCGCCTCCTCCGATGGCGCCATGAGGAGCCGGCACGATGTTGCCGATTGGCGGCGAAAAAAGGGGTAAGCGTACATTTTCTGTAATGAAGATCAGAAAGAGACTATTACCTCTAGCAAACTGAAAGATACCTGTATGTTAAGTGTGTAATGATAATTTAACAAGCTACATGTAAACCATATTACTGTGGTAATAAACATGGACAGGAATCTGATATATGTACAAACATATGTAAAGTCAAATATGAAGTCTGAAATTTCCTTCTAGTAATAATTCTAGGCTCGGAGGAGGTCACTAGTATTATTACCAAATATAAGTAATATATATAAGCAGAGCTGGGTAGTAACTGATTACATGTTATTTCATCTGAATTACATAATCAGAATCCAAAAATTAAGTACCTGTATTTAGATTAAAAAATATATATATTTTAAAATATTCCGAATCAGACTAAAGTTACTTTTTTTATGCATTATATGATTTTATTTTATTTTATTTACACAATGACATTAAATTATTCCTAACTGATATATACTTCCTAATTCCTCTTTTTGATCTTTTAAATTTCTTTTCTAAAACAGCCTACTGCTTATATTCATAAAAAAAAGTCTTCCAGTTTTGTGGACACTCACACAAAGACCAGTCACTAGTCAGGTGGAGATACAGCATTTGACCACTGATTTACAAAAATCATTTCAGGTTTGCATAAAGTGTTTCAACATTGCATCAACTACTGATAAACACATTCATTTTTATTTGAAATATCACACTGTAGATATTTTTAACCACCTTCAACAAAGGCTTTTGTCTTTCAAACACATTATCATGCACACATTTTAACTAATATATTTAATTAACATACTTAAATTGAATATTTTAATAATTATCACATTTTCATGTTCATTGGTCCTCTGATGAGGTTATGGTCACAAGACATGCAGGTAAACAAAAAGAATATATATCATTTTTGTGCATTTTTAATTGATTTTAAAATGATTTACTTTAATTTATTATTTTTATGGTTTAATTAATTAGTAGTTTTTTATTTAACTCCCTGCAGTTATTTCACAAACATGTGTTAAATGCACTTAGTGTTGTTAATAACAACAAATACAATCTATTTTCTTATTCTTTTTTTCAAGATTACCCTGTTTAAATCAATGTGATAAACAAGTTAGGTCAAAAGTAATCTAAAAGTAACGTAAAAGTAGTCTGACTAACTTATATTACCTAAAATGTGTAATGTAACTGTTAATGGTTTAAATAACTAACTACAATTTGTCTTGTAACTTGGAATTAGTAACTAATTAACTTACAGTCATTACAGTTGCAGTAAGTAAGTTACCCAGCTCTCTGTCTCTCTACATATATAAGTAAATAAATATTTTAATATTAGTATTCTTTTCTTCGCACACAATACACACATAGTAATGTAGGCTAATTAGGACTGTCGATGATTTTAACCTATCTGATCAGTAGCGACATGTTTTGTTCTGTATTTATCATTTAAAAAGTTACAGGTTCGCAAATACTTCAGAAAACGTGTGATATACATGCATTGGCACGTTCTATTTTCCAAAAATACACACTATTTATGAACAAATAACGATATTAAATTATATTTAAAAATGAAGTACACCTTAGCCTTACCTATTGCAAAGATCGATGACAATAATAAACGGTCGCAGCGATTGGTCAAAAGTGAGCCACGGGAGAGAAACGCGATTGGTCAAAAGTAAGCCCCAGAGAGAAACCCGATTGATCAAAAGTAAGCCCCAGAGAGAAACGCGATTGGTCAAAAGTAAGCCCAGGAGAGAAACGTGATTGGTCAAAAGTAAGCCCAGGAGAGAAACGTGATTGGTCAAAAGTAAGCCCAGGAGAGAAACGTGATTGGTCAAAAGTAAGCCCAGGAAAGAAACGCGATTGGCTCATGTGGGCTTACTTTGGGCTTACTTTGGCTCAATCGGTGGGATGCAGTAGGCGCAAGCGAGAGGTAGCGGGATCGATGCCCGCATTCTCCAAAGGGCTCCTGCCCTTTTACGCGCACGTCTCCCAAGGAGACAGACTGCGCTTTTTGCGGTGCGAAACGTACCCTCGCAGTTGCGTGAGCCTTTGGGGCCCACTGCTGTCAAAAGAATTTCTCAGAACGGGCCCTGCGCACATTCGTGGCAAGCTTTTGGTCCCACCGAGATTTGAACTCGGATCGCTGGATTCAGAGTCCAGAGTGCTAACCATTACACCATGGAACCTTGACGAGATAGGCCGCTGCTCAGAGGAAAGCAAAGAAGAAGTGGCTTACGGCTCACCAGCAACAAAAATAAAGTTGAGCCTTTTTTGTTTTTATCTGCCGCAAGAAGGCACGTAGGTTCCACCGAGATTTGAACTCGGATCGCTGGATTCAAAGTCCAGAGTGCTAACCGTTACACCATGGAACCACGAGCGCCTCTTTGACAGCTGACCTGGAGGTAGATAGTGTTGCGGCTAGGGGGAACCAGTCAGAGCGAGGGGTTGTATCCCAGTGAGTTTTGGTCACTGGCCACCCTCGACCAAAAGACAAAAGAAAGCTGCATCTGCCGAAACCCGGGATTGAACCAGGGACCTTTAGATGTTCAGTCTAACGCTCTCCCAACTGAGCTATTTCGGCCACATCCCCCTAGGGTTTGGTCTGCAGGGGTTTACGTGACACCACCCGTCGCTTTGAGAGAAGAGCAGAGACGAGCTAACAGAGAACAAAAGACGTTGGCCCGTACGGGGATCGAACCCGCGACCTTGGCGTTATTAGCACCACGCTCTAACCAACTGAGCTAACCGGCCTGGCTCCGGCCAGACGTCTGCCCAATTTCCCCAAAGTTTGCTGACTGCTCGTGGGCCCCTTAGCAGGCAGAAAAGTTTCAGGACCAAGCCTGACCACAGGCTCGTCCGGGATTTGAACCCGGGACCTCTCGCACCCAAAGCGAGAATCATACCCCTAGACCAACGAGCCACGCTCACGCAGCTGGCGCACCGCCGCCTGCCCTCGAGCGACGCTCTTCACGTGGCTTTGAATGCAGGGAGCATCCGGAAGTCTGCGCTTGTGGCAAAAAGCACCTCGATTTCTGAGAAACTTGTTTCTGCCCAACTCACCCTGTTACGGTCCTCAGGGGTGCAGACTTACTTGACCGCAACAGTCACTTCTGATACAGGATCACAATCTTGTGAAAGCCAAGTGGATCGTTTGTAATAAAGCAACAACAACAAGAAAGCCCAAAAAACAACATTAAAAACACTGAATGAAACAAGCAAGCATTAGAAGAAATGAGTCTAAAAACAAACAAGTTGGCGGCGATCATAATAACCAAAAGCAAAGAAGACAAATAGCAACAACAAAAGAAAGAAAAAATTAACTGCAATGGAAGAAATGACACACCTCGAGACAAGGTCAAAGGCAAAGGAATGAAAGTGGGCCTTTGAATGGATTCAATAATGGTGGTGGACCTAACAGGGAGAAGATTCTGCCTTCTGCGGCCAGGGGAATTAGCTCAAATGGTAGAGCGCTCGCTTAGCATGCGAGAGGTAGCGGGATCGATGCCCGCATTCTCCAAAGGGCTCCTGCCCTTTTACGCGCACGTCCCCAAGGAGACAGACTGCGCTTTTTGCGGTGCGAAACGTACCCTCGCAGTTGCGTGAGCCTTTGGGGCCCACTGCTGTCAAAAGAATTTCTCAGAACGGGCCCTGCGCACATTCGTGGCAAAAGCAGGTCCCACCGAGATTTGAACTCGGATAGCTGGATTCAGAGTCCAGAGTGCTAACCATTACACCATGGAACCTTGACGAGAGAGGCCGCTGCTCAGAGGAAAGCAAAGAAGAAGTGGCTTACGGCTCACCAGCAACAAAAATAAAGTTGAGCCTTTTTTGTTTTTATCTGCCGCAAGAAGGCACGTAGGTTCCACCGAGATTTGAACTCGGATCGCTGGATTCAAAGTCCAGAGTGCTAACCGTTACACCATGGAACCACGAGCGCCTCTTTGACAGCTGACCTGGAGGTAGATAGTGTTGCGGCTAGGGGGAACCAGTCAGAGCGAGGGGTTGTATCCCAGTGAGTTTTGGTCACCCTCGACCAAAAGAAAGCTGCATCTGCCGAAACCCGGGATTGAACCAGGGACCTTTAGATCTTCAGTCTAACGCTCTCCCAACTGAGCTATTTCGGCCACATCCACCTAGGGTTTGGTCTGCAGGGGTTTACGTGACACCACCCGTCGCTTTGAGAGAAGAGCAGAGACGAGCTAACAGAGAACAAAAGACGTTGGCCCGTACGGGGATCGAACCCGCGACCTTGGCGTTATTAGCACCACGCTCTAACCAACTGAGCTAACCGGCCTGGCTCCGGCCAGACGTCTGCCCAA
>NC_133380.1:32331884-32354384 GCF_049309525.1 Garra rufa | reverse complement strand
AGTCACTTCTGATACAGGAGCAGTTGGGGGATCGGTGCCTTGCTCAAGGGACTCACCTCAGTCGTGGTATTGAGGGTGGAGAGGGTGCTGTACATTCACTCCCCCCACCCACAATCCCTGCCGGACCTGAGACTCGAACCTGCAACCTTGGGTTACAAGTCCGACTCTCTAACCATTAGGCCACGGCTGCCCCAAGGAGACAGACTGCGCTTTTTGCGGTGCGAAACGTACCCTCGCAGTTGCGTGAGCCTTTGGGGCCCACTGCTGTCAAAAGAATTTCTCAGAACGGGCCCTGCGCACATTCGTGGCAAAAGCATGTCCCACCGAGATTTGAACTCGGATCGCTGGATTCAGAGTCCAGAGTGCTAACCATTACACCATGGAACCTTGACGAGAGAGGCCGCTGCTCAGAGGAAAGCAAAGAAGAAGTGGCTTACGGCTCACCAGCAACAAAAGTTGAGCCTTTTTTGTTTTTATCTGCCGCAAGAAGGCACGTAGGTTCCACCGAGATTTGAACTCGGATCGCTGGACTGACTGCTCGTGGGCCCCTTAGCAGGCAGAAAAGCTTCAGGACCAAGCCTGACCACGGGCTCGTCCGGGATTTGAACCCGGGACCTCTCGCACCCAAAGCGAGAATCATACCCCTAGACCAACGAGCCACGCTCACGCAGCTGGCGCACCGCCGCCTGCCCTCGAGCGACGCTCTTCACGTGGCTTTGAATGCAGGGAGCATCCGGAAGTCTGCGCTTGTGGCAAAAAGCACCTCGATTTCTGAGAAACTTGTTTCTGCCCTGCTCTACTCACCCTGTTACGGTCCTCAGGGGTGCAGACTTACTTGACCGCAACAGTCACTTCTGATACAGGATCACAATCTTGTGAAAGCCAAGTGGATCGTTTGTAATAAAGCAACAACAACAAGAAAGCCCAAAAAACAACATTAAAAACACTGAATGAAACAAGCAAGCATTAGAAGAAATGAGTCTAAAAACAAACAAGTTGGCGGCGATCATAATAACCAAAAGCAAAGAAGACAAATAGCAACAACAAAAGAAAGAAAAAATTAACTGCAATGGAAGAAATGACACACCTCGAGACAAGGTCAAAGGCAAAGGAATGAAAGTGGGCCTTTGAATGGATTCAATAATGGTGGTGGACCTAACAGGGAGAAGATTCTGCCTTCTGCGGCCAGGGGAATTAGCTCAAATGGTAGAGCGCTCGCTTAGCATGCGAGAGGTAGCGGGATCGATGCCCGCATTCTCCAAAGGGCTCCTTCCCTTTTACGCGCACGTCCCCAAGGAGACAGACTGCGCTTTTTGCGGTGCGAAACGTACCCTCGCAGTTGCGTGAGCCTTTGGGGCCCACTGCTGTCAAAAGAATTTCTCAGAACGGGCCCTGCGCACATTCGTGGCAAAAGCAGGTCCCACCGAGATTTGAACTCGGATCGCTGGATTCAGAGTCCAGAGTGCTAACCATTACACCACGGAACCTTGACGAGAGAGGCCGCTGCTCAGAGGAAAGCAAAGAAGAAGTGGCTTACGGCTCACCAGCAACAAAAATAAAGTTGAGCCTTTTTTGTTTTTATCTGCCGCAAGAAGGCACGTAGGTTCCACCGAGATTTGAACTCGGATCGCTGGATTCAAAGTCCAGAGTGCTAACCGTTACACCATGGAACCACGAGCGCCTCTTTGACAGCTGACCTGGCGGTAGATAGTGTTGCGGCTAGGGGGAACCAGTCAGAGCGAGGGGTTGTATCCCAGTGAGTTTTGGTCACTGGCCACCCTCGACCAAAAGAAAGCTGCATCTGCCGAAACCCGGGATTGAACCAGGGACCTTTAGATCTTCAGTCTAACGCTCTCCCAACTGAGCTATTTCGGCCACATCCACCTAGGGTTTGGTCTGCAGGGGTTTACGTGACACCACCCGTCGCTTTGAGAGAAGAGCAGAGACGAGCTAACAGAGAACAAAAGACGTTGGCCCGTACGGGGATCGAACCCGCGACCTTGGCGTTATTAGCACCACGCTCTAACCAACTGAGCTAACCGGCCTGGCTCCGGCCAGACGTCTGCCCAATTTCCCCAAAGTTTGCTGACTGCTCGTGGGCCCCTTAGCAGGCAGAAAAGCTTCAGGACCAAGCCTGACCACGGGCTCGTCCGGGATTTGAACCCGGGACCTCTCGCACCCAAAGCGAGAATCATACCCCTAGACCAACGAGCCACGCTCACGCAGCATGCGCACCGCCGCCTGCCCTCGAGCGACGCTCTTCACGTGGCTTTGAATGCAGGGAGCATCCGGAAGTCTGCGCTTGTGGCAAAAAGCACCTCGATTTCTGAGAAACTTGTTTCTGCCCTGCTCTACTCACCCTGTTACGGTCCTCAGGGGTGCAGACTTACTTGACCGCAACAGTCACTTCTGATACAGGATCACAATCTTGTGAAAGCCAAGTGGATCGTTTGTAATAAAGCAACAACAACAAGAAAGCCCAAAAAACAACATTAAAAACACTGAATGAAACAAGCAAGCATTAGAAGAAATGAGTCTAAAAACAAACAAGTTGGCGGCGATCATAATAACCAAAAGCAAAGAAGACAAATAGCAACAACAAAAGAAAGAAAAAATTAACTGCAATGGAAGAAATGACACACCTCGAGACAAGGTCAAAGGCAAAGGAATGAAAGTGGGCCTTTGAATGGATTCAATAATGGTGGTGGACCTAACAGGGAGAAGATTCTGCCTTCTGCGGCCAGGGGAATTAGCTCAAATGGTAGAGCGCTCGCTTAGCATGCGAGAGGTAGCGGGATCGAGGCCGGCATTCTCCAAAGGGCTCCTTCCCTTTTACGCGCACGTCCCCAAGGAGACAGACTGCGCTTTTTGCGGTGCGAAACGTACCCTCGCAGTTGCGTGAGCCTTTGGGGCCCACTGCTGTCAAAAGAATTTCTCAGAACGGGCCCTGCGCACATTCGTGGCAAAAGCAGGTCCCACCGAGATTTGAACTCGGATCGCTGGATTCAGAGTCCAGAGTGCTAACCATTACACCATGGAACCTTGACGAGAGAGGCCGCTGCTCAGAGGAAAGCAAAGAAGAAGTGGCTTACGGCTCACCAGCAACAAAAATAAAGTTGAGCCTTTTTTGTTTTTATCTGCCGCAAGAAGGCACGTAGGTTCCACCGAGATTTGAACTCGGATCGCTGGATTCAAAGTCCAGAGTGCTAACCGTTACACCATGGAACCACGAGCGCCTCTTTGACAGCTGACCTGGAGGTAGATAGTGTTGCGGCTAGGGGGAACCAGTCAGAGCGAGGGGTTGTATCCCAGTGAGTTTTGGTCACTGGCCACCCTCGACCAAAAGAAAGCTGCATCTGCCGAAACCCAGGATTGAACTAGGGACCTTTAGATCTTCAGTCTAACGCTCTCCCAACTGAGCTATTTCGGCCACATCCCCCTAGGGTTTGGTCTGCAGGGGTTTACGTGACACCACCCGTCGCTTTGAGAGAAGAGCAGAGACGAGCTAACAGAGAACAAAAGACGTTGGCCCGTACGGGGATCGAACCCGCGACCTTGGCGTTATTAGCACAACGCTCTAACCAACTGAGCTAACCGGCCTGGCTCCGGCCAGACGTCTGCCCAATTTCCCCAAAGTTTGCTGACTGCTCGTGGGCCCCTTAGCAGGCAGAAAAGCTTCAGGACCAAGCCTGACCACGGGCTCGTCCGGGATTTGAACCCGGGACCTCTCGCACCCAAAGCGAGAATCATACCCCTAGACCAACGAGCCACGCTCACGCAGCTGGCGCACCGCCGCCTGCCCTCGAGCGACGCTCTTCACGTGGCTTTGAATGCAGGGAGCATCCGGAAGTCTGCGCTTGTGGCAAAAAGCACCTCGATTTCTGAGAAACTTGTTTCTGCCCAACTCACCCTGTTACGGTCCTCAGGGGTGCAGACTTACTTGACCGCAACAGTCACTTCTGATACAGGATCACAATCTTGTGAAAGCCAAGTGGATCGTTTGTAATAAAGCAACAACAACAAGAAAGCCCAAAAAACAACATTAAAAACACTGAATGAAACAAGCAAGCATTAGAAGAAATGAGTCTAAAAACAAACAAGTTGGCGGCGATCATAATAACCAAAAGCAAAGAAGACAAATAGCAACAACAAAAGAAAGAAAAAATTAACTGCAATGGAAGAAATGACACACCTCGAGACAAGGTCAAAGGCAAAGGAATGAAAGTGGGCCTTTGAATGGATTCAATAATGGTGGTCGACCTAACAGGGAGAAGATTCTGCCTTCTGCGGCCAGGGGAATTAGCTCAAATGGTAGAGCGCTCGCTTAGCATGCGAGAGGTAGCGGGATCGATGCCCGCATTCTCCAAAGGGCTCCTTCCCTTTTACGCGCACGTCCCCAAGGAGACAGACTGCGCTTTTTGCGGTGCGAAACGTACCCTCGCAGTTGCGTGAGCCTTTGGGGCCCACTGCTGTCAAAAGAATTTCTCAGAACGGGCCCTGCGCACATTCGTGGCAAAAGCATGTCCCACCGAGATTTGAACTCGGATCGCTGGATTCAGAGTCCAGAGTGCTAACCATTACACCATGGAACCTTGACGAGAGAGGCCGCTGCTCAGAGGAAAGCAAAGAAGAAGTGGCTTACGGCTCACCAGCAACAAAAATAAAGTTGAGCCTTTTTTGTTTTTATCTGCCGCAAGAAGGCACGTAGGTTCCACCGAGATTTGAACTCGGATCGGTGGATTCAAAGTCCAGAGTGCTAACCGTTACACCATGGAACCACGAGCGCCTCTTTGACAGCTGACCTGGAGGTAGATAGTGTTGCGGCTAGGGGGAACCAGTCAGAGCGAGGGGTTGTATCCCAGTGAGTTTTGGTCACTGGCCACCCTCGACCAAAAGAAAGCTGCATCTGCCGAAACCCGGGATTGAACCAGGGACCTTTAGATCTTCAGTCTAACGCTCTCCCAACTGAGCTATTTCGGCCACATCCCCCTAGGGTTTGGTCTGCAGGGGTTTACGTGACACCACCCGTCGCTTTGAGAGAAGAGCAGAGACGAGCTAACAGAGAACAAAAGACATTGGCCCGTACGGGGATCGAACCCGCGACCTTGGCGTTATTAGCACCACGCTCTAACCAACTGAGCTAACCGGCCTGGCTCCGGCCAGACGTCTGCCCAATTTCCCCAAAGTTTGCTGACTGCTCGTGGGCCCCTTAGCAGGCAGAAAAGCTTCAGGACCAAGCCTGACCACGGGCTCGTCCGGGATTTGAACCGGGACCTCTCGCACCCAAAGCGAGAATCATACCCCTAGACCAACGAGCCACGCTCACGCAGCTGGCGCACCGCCGCCTGTCCTCGAGCGACGCTCTTCACGTGGCTTTGAATGCAGGGAGCATCCGGAAGTCTGCGCTTGTGGCAAAAAGCACCTCGATTTCTGAGAAACTTGTTTCTGCCCTGCTCTACTCACCCTGTTACGGTCCTCAGGGGTGCAGACTTACTTGACCGCAACAGTCACTTCTGATACAGGATCACAATCTTGTGAAAGCCAAGTGGATCGTTTGTAATAAAGCAACAACAACAAGAAAGCCCAAAAAACAACATTAAAAACACTGATTGAAACAAGCAAGCATTAGAAGAAATGAGTCTAAAAACAAACAAGTTGGCGGCGATCATAATAACCAAAAGCAAAGAAGACAAATAGCAACAACAAAAGAAAGAAAAAATTAACTGCAATGGAAGAAATGACACACCTCGAGACAAGGTCAAAGGCAAAGGAATGAAAGTGGGCCTTTGAATGGATTCAATAATGGTGGTGGACCTAACAGGGAGAAGATTCTGCCTTCTGCGGCCAGGGGAATTAGCTCAAATGGTAGAGCGCTCGCTTAGCATGCGAGAGGTAGCGGGATCGATGCCCGCATTCTCCAAAGGGCTCCTGCCCTTTTACGCGCACGTCCCCAAGGAGACAGACTGCGCTTTTTGCGGTGCGAAACGTACCCTCGCAGTTGCGTGAGCCTTTGGGGCCCACTGCTGTCAAAAGAATTTCTCAGAACGGGCCCTGCGCACATTCGTGGCAAAAGCAGGTCCCACCGAGATTTGAACTCGGATCGCTGGATTCAGAGTCCAGAGTGCTAACCATTACACCATGGAACCTTGACGAGAGAGGCCGCTGCTCAGAGGAAAGCAAAGAAGAAGTGGCTTATGGCTCACCAGCAACAAAAATAAAGTTGAGCCTTTTTTGTTTTTATCTGCCGCAAGAAGGCACATAGGTTCCACCGAGATTTGAACTCGGATCGCTGGATTCAAAGTCCAGAGTGCTAACCGTTACACCATGGAACCACGAGCGCCTCTTTGACAGCTGACCTGGAGGTAGATAGTGTTGCGGCTAGGGGGAACCAGTCAGAGCGAGTGGTTGTATCCCAGTGAGTTTTGGTCACTGGCCACCCTCGACCAAAAGACAAAAGAAAGCTGCATCTGCCGAAACCCGGGATTGAACCAGGGACCTTTAGATCTTCAGTCTAACGCTCTCCCAACTGAGCTATTTCGGCCACATCTCCCTAGGGTGTGGTCTGCAGGGGTTTACGTGACACCACCCGTCGCTTTGAGAGAAGAGCAGAGACGAGCTAACAGAGAACAAAAGACGTTGGCCCGTACGGGGATCGAACCCGCGACCTTGGCGTTATTAGCACCACGCTCTAACCAACTGAGCTAACCGGCCTGGCTCCGGCCAGACGTCTGCCCAATTTCCCCAAAGTTTGCTGACTGCTCGTGGGCCCCTTAGCAGGCAGAAAAGCTTCAGGACCAAGCCTGACCACGGGCTCGTCCGGGATTTGAACCCGGGACCTCTCGCACCCAAAGCGAGAATCATACCCCTAGACCAACGAGCCACGCTCACGCAGCTGGCGCACCGCCTCCTGCCCTCGAGCGACGCTCTTCACGTGGCTTTGAATGCAGGGAGCATCCGGAAGTCTGCGCTTGTGGCAAAAAGCACCTCGATTTCTGAGAAACTTGTTTCTGCCCAACTCACCCTGTTACGGTCCTCAGGGGTGCAGACTTACTTGACCGCAACAGTCACTTCTGATACAGGATCACAATCTTGTGAAAGCCAAGTGGATCGTTTGTAATAAAGCAACAACAACAAGAAAGCCCAAAAAACAACATTAAAAACACTGAATGAAACAAGCAAGCATTAGAAGAAATGAGTCTAAAAACAAACAAGTTGGCGGCGATCATAATAACCAAAAGCAAAGAAGACAAATAGCAACAACAAAAGAAAGAAAAAATTAACTGCAATGGAAGAAATGACACACCTCGAGACAAGGTCAAAGGCAAAGGAATGAAAGTGGGCCTTTGAATGGATTCAATAATGGTGGTGGACCTAACAGGGAGAAGATTCTGCCTTCTGCGGCCAGGGGAATTAGCTCAAATGGTAGAGCGCTCGCTTAGCATGCGAGAGGTAGCGGGATCGATGCCCGCATTCTCCAAAGGGCTCCTGCCCTTTTACGCGCACGTCCCCAAGGAGACAGACTGCGCTTTTTGCGGTGCGAAACGTACCCTCGCAGTTGCGTGAGCCTTTGGGGCCCACTGCTGTCAAAAGAATTTCTCAGAACGGGCCCTGCGCACATTCGTGGCAAAAGCAGGTCCCACCGAGATTTGAACTCGGATAGCTGGATTCAGAGTCCAGAGTGCTAACCATTACACCATGGAACCTTGACGAGAGAGGCCGCTGCTCAGAGGAAAGCAAAGAAGAAGTGGCTTACGGCTCACCAGCAACAAAAATAAAGTTGAGCCTTTTTTGTTTTTATCTGCCGCAAGAAGGCACGTAGGTTCCACCGAGATTTGAACTCGGATCGCTGGATTCAAAGTCCAGAGTGCTAACCGTTACACCATGGAACCACGAGCGCCTCTTTGACAGCTGACCTGGAGGTAGATAGTGTTGCGGCTAGGGGGAACCAGTCAGAGCGAGGGGTTGTATCCCAGTGAGTTTTGGTCACTGGCCACCCTCGACCAAAAGAAAGCTGCATCTGCCGAAACCCGGGATTGAACCAGGGACCTTTAGATCTTCAGTCTAACGCTCTCCCAACTGAGCTATTTCGGCCACATCCCCCTAGGGTTTGGTCTGCAGGGGTTTACGTGACACCACCCGTCGCTTTGAGAGAAGAGCAGAGACGAGCTAACAGAGAACAAAAGACGTTGGCCCGTACGGGGATCGAACCCGCGACCTTGGCGTTATTAGCACCACGCTCTAACCAACTGAGCTAACCGGCCTGGCTCCGGCCAGACGTCTGCCCAATTTCCCCAAAGTTTGCTGACTGCTCGTGGGCCCCTTAGCAGGCAGAAAAGCTTCAGGACCAAGCCTGACCACGGGCTCGTCCGGGATTTGAACCCGGGACCTCTCGCACCCAAAGCGAGAATCATACCCCTAGACCAACGAGCCACGCTCACGCAGCTGGCAAGTCTGCGCTTGTGGCAAAAAGCACCTCGATTTCTGAGAAACTTGTTTCTGCCCTGCTCTACTCACCCTGTTACGGTCCTCAGGGGTGCAGACTTACTTGACCGCAACAGTCACTTCTGATACAGGATCACAATCTTGTGAAAGCCAAGTGGATCGTTTGTAATAAAGCAACAACAACAAGAAAGCCCAAAAAACAACATTAAAAACACTGAATGAAACAAGCAAGCATTAGAAGAAATGAGTCTAAAAACAAACAAGTTGGCGGCGATCATAATAACCAAAAGCAAAGAAGACAAATAGCAACAACAAAAGAAAGAAAAAATTAACTGCAATGGAAGAAATGACACACCTCGAGACAAGGTCAAAGGCAAAGGAATGAAAGTGGGCCTTTGAATGGATTCAATAATGGTGGTGGACCTAACAGGGAGAAGATTCTGCCTTCTGCGGCCAGGGGAATTAGCTCAAATGGTAGAGCGCTCGCTTAGCATGCGAGAGGTAGCGGGATCGATGCCCGCATTCTCCAAAGGGCTCCTTCCCTTTTACGCGCACGTCCCCAAGGAGACAGACTGCGCTTTTTGCGGTGCGAAACGTACCCTCGCAGTTGCGTGAGCCTTTGGGGCCCACTGCTGTCAAAAGAATTTCTCAGAACGGGCCCTGCGCACATTCGTGGCAAAAGCATGTCCCACCGAGATTTGAACTCGGATCGCTGGATTCAGAGTCCAGAGTGCTAACCATTACACCATGGAACCTTGACGAGAGAGGCCGCTGCTCAGAGGAAAGCAAAGAAGAAGTGGCTTACGGCTCACCAGCAACAAAAATAAAGTTGAGCCTTTTTTGTTTTTATCTGCCGCAAGAAGGCACGTAGGTTCCACCGAGATTTGAACTCGGATCGCTGGATTCAAAGTCCAGAGTGCTAACCGTTACACCATGGAACCACGAGCGCCTCTTTGACAGCTGACCTGGAGGTAGATAGTGTTGCGGCTAGGGGGAACCAGTCAGAGCGAGGGGTTGTATCCCAGTGAGTTTTGGTCACTGGCCACCCTCGACCAAAAGAAAGCTGCATCTGCCGAAACCCGGGATTGAACCAGGGACCTTTAGATCTTCAGTCTAACGCTCTCCCAACTGAGCTATTTCGGCCACATCCCCCTAGGGTTTGGTCTGCAGGGGTTTACGTGACACCACCCGTCGCTTTGAGAGAAGAGCAGAGACGAGCTAACAGAGAACAAAAGACGTTGGCCCGTACGGGGATCGAACCCGCGACCTTGGCGTTATTAGCACCACGCTCTAACCAACTGAGCTAACCGGCCTGGCTCCGGCCAGACGTCTGCCCAATTTCCCCAAAGTTTGCTGACTGCTCGTGGGCCCCTTAGCAGGCAGAAAAGCTTCAGGACCAAGCCTGACCACGGGCTCGTCCGGGATTTGAACCGGGACCTCTCGCACCCAAAGCGAGAATCATACCCCTAGACCAACGAGCCACGCTCACGCAGCTGGCGCACCGCCGCCTGTCCTCGAGCGACGCTCTTCACGTGGCTTTGAATGCAGGGAGCATCCGGAAGTCTGCGCTTGTGGCAAAAAGCACCTCGATTTCTGAGAAACTTGTTTCTGCCCTGCTCTACTCACCCTGTTACGGTCCTCAGGGGTGCAGACTTACTTGACCGCAACAGTCACTTCTGATACAGGATCACAATCTTGTGAAAGCCAAGTGGATCGTTTGTAATAAAGCAACAACAACAAGAAAGCCCAAAAAACAACATTAAAAACACTGATTGAAACAAGCAAGCATTAGAAGAAATGAGTCTAAAAACAAACAAGTTGGCGGCGATCATAATAACCAAAAGCAAAGAAGACAAATAGCAACAACAAAAGAAAGAAAAAATTAACTGCAATGGAAGAAATGACACACCTCGAGACAAGGTCAAAGGCAAAGGAATGAAAGTGGGCCTTTGAATGGATTCAATAATGGTGGTGGACCTAACAGGGAGAAGATTCTGCCTTCTGCGGCCAGGGGAATTAGCTCAAATGGTAGAGCGCTCGCTTAGCATGCGAGAGGTAGCGGGATCGATGCCCGCATTCTCCAAAGGGCTCCTGCCCTTTTACGCGCACGTCCCCAAGGAGACAGACTGCGCTTTTTGCGGTGCGAAACGTACCCTCGCAGTTGCGTGAGCCTTTGGGGCCCACTGCTGTCAAAAGAATTTCTCAGAACGGGCCCTGCGCACATTCGTGGCAAAAGCAGGTCCCACCGAGATTTGAACTCGGATCGCTGGATTCAGAGTCCAGAGTGCTAACCATTACACCATGGAACCTTGACGAGAGAGGCCGCTGCTCAGAGGAAAGCAAAGAAGAAGTGGCTTATGGCTCACCAGCAACAAAAATAAAGTTGAGCCTTTTTTGTTTTTATCTGCCGCAAGAAGGCACGTAGGTTCCACCGAGATTTGAACTCGGATCGCTGGATTCAAAGTCCAGAGTGCTAACCGTTACACCATGGAACCACGAGCGCCTCTTTGACAGCTGACCTGGAGGTAGATAGTGTTGCGGCTAGGGGGAACCAGTCAGAGCGAGGGGTTGTATCCCAGTGAGTTTTGGTCACTGGCCACCCTCGACCAAAAGAAAGCTGCATCTGCCGAAACCCGGGATTGAACCAGGGACCTTTAGATCTTCAGTCTAACGCTCTCCCAACTGAGCTATTTCGGCCACATCCACCTAGGGTTTGGTCTGCAGGGGTTTACGTGACACCACCCGTCGCTTTGAGAGAAGAGCAGAGACGAGCTAACAGAGAACAAAAGACGTTGGCCCGTACGGGGATCGAACCCGCGACCTTGGCGTTATTAGCACCACGCTCTAACCAACTGAGCTAACCGGCCTGGCTCCGGCCAGACGTCTGCCCAATTTCCCCAAAGTTTGCTGACTGCTCGTGGGCCCCTTAGCAGGCAGAAAAGCTTCAGGACCAAGCCTGACCACGGGCTCGTCCGGGATTTGAACCCGGGACCTCTCGCACCCAAAGCGAGAATCATACCCCTAGACCAACGAGCCACGCTCACGCAGCTGGCGCACCGCCGCCTGCCCTCGAGCGACGCTCTTCACGTGGCTTTGAATGCAGGGAGCATCCGGAAGTCTGCGCTTGTGGCAAAAAGCACCTCGATTTCTGAGAAACTTGTTTCTGCCCTGCTCTACTCACCCTGTTACGGTCCTCAGGGGTGCAGACTTACTTGACCGCAACAGTCACTTCCGATACAGGATCACAATCTTGTGAAAGCCAAGTGGATCGTTTGTAATAAAGCAACAACAACAAGAAAGCCCAAAAAACAACATTAAAAACACTGAATGAAACAAGCAAGCATTAGAAGAAATGAGTCTAAAAACAAACAAGTTGGCGGCGATCATAATAACCAAAAGCAAAGAAGACAAATAGCAACAACAAAAGAAAGAAAAAATTAACTGCAATGGAAGAAATGACACACCTCGAGACAAGGTCAAAGGCAAAGGAATGAAAGTGGGCCTTTGAATGGATTCAATAATGGTGGTGGACCTAACAGGGAGAAGATTCTGCCTTCTGCGGCCAGGGGAATTAGCTCAAATGGTAGAGCGCTCGCTTAGCATAAGAAGGAGCCCAATCTTTGAGCCCCCCCTCGCAAGCGAAAAAGACGCGAAAACGCAAGTGTGCCGACAAGTTTCCCCTGCAACAATATTCGGGCTATATTCCTGTGCGGTATGGATGAGTTTTAGTTACATGTGAAATACGTCACCCTCGGCGGGCTGGATTCGAACCCGCGGTCTGCGCGACTGAGTCGAAGTCCCGTTCTGAATCAAATGATTCGCGAATCGCGAAACTTGATCCGGTTGGACTGATTCGAAACAGTGAATCATCACGTTGACGCTTTACGTCGTATTAAAAACACGCCCCATCCCACCTTGTTTTTATTTTTATTTTATTTTTTACAAATCTCGCCCTAGACATAACATTATATTGATTGATATTTATTAATTTGTGTATGTTATTTTTAAAAGGCATATTACATGTTTATGTTTATGGTTAAATACGCGATCCGATTGGAGCGAATCGTCACGTTGACAGTTTCCGTCGTATTAAAACACGCCCCCATCCTCACCTGCTTTTTCCACAAATCGCGCCCTAGACATATCAATATGTTGATTGATATTTATTATTTTGTGAAAATAATTGTTTGGTAAATATGTATAAACATAAATGTATATGATATATGTTTATGGTTAAATAAAACGAATTAAAATGTTGATATGTTAAGTAGTTGATTTTATGTTTTATGTTAATTATGTTTATAATATTTTTAAAAGGCATATTACTTGTTTATGTTTAAATTAATGAATAAAATGTTTTCTCAAAGATTATTATTATTTTTTTTTGTATATGTGGGACATGATTTGATGGATATCATTTATCAGATTTAATTTATCTGATCAAAAGACACTTTAAATGTTCAAATGTAAAATGTTTAATTTACATGAACATAATATACATACACATAATATATACAGAAAAGATATAATTTATTGAGGAGGATACAGTATTGAGGGGTATACAGGACAATATGAAAAAGTGGGCCCATGTAATATTCAAAATATATACAAAAAAGACATATTTATTTTATTTATTGAGGGGTATACATGACAATATGAAGGAGTGGGCCCATGTAATAAAAACAAAATATATACAGGAACAATATTATTTATTGAGGAACATACCAGACAATATGAAAGAGAGGGCCCATGTAATATAAACAAAATATATACATTAAAAGATATTTATTAAGGAAGATTCCGGAAAATGGGAAAGAGTGGGCCCATGTAAAATACAAAATATATACAGAAAATACATTATTTATTGAGGAGGATACCGAACAATGTGAAAGAGTGGGCCCATGTAATATATACAAAATAGATACAGAAAACATTATTTTTTTGAGGAGAATACAGTATTGAGGATGATACTGAACAGTATAAAAGAGTGGGCACATGTAAACAAAATATATACAGAAAAGATTGTCTTTATTGAGGAGGTTTATGTAGCTGCCGCTGTTCTGCCAACCATTCATCGAAAGATTTGCCATTTGAGGCACTCGGGCAAAATGTGGCATTGCCATACCGACTATGGCCGAATTCTTTCGTTTTGGGCTGCCCACATTTGCTGCATTTGTTAAAAGTAACCCCTCGCACATACTTTCTCTTGTGTACTCCACTTTCCTCCTCCAGGGCCCGTCGACGCCTGTTCCTCTGGGTGTAACGGGACACAGGAGCATCAGACGCAGGAGCAGGTGGAGCTGGGCCTGCACTCAATGTTGAAGGACCAGAAGAGGGGATCACCACTGACACAGTCATGTCCGGGTTAAGGACTAGTGTGCCTAACAATGACCCAGGTGCTGAAATGGGCTGCACTACTTCTGATGCTGTGGGGGCAGGTGCAATGGGGCACTGTGTGGTGGTGGTAGCAGCGGGCCGTCGACCTGGCCGCAGGATCGGAGCCTGTCCTTCCCGATTTGGCAGAAGGATAAATGGATGTTTTGGCCCTGATGTCGATGGCGCTTCATCCAATTTTTCCCTCGGCAGAGGAAGCTGCGCATCGGCCACAGCAATTGGGTCAGGTGAAGTCAGTCCCTGAGCGAGGACACTCATTTCCTGATTCTTCTGCCGCCGCTGAAACCTGACAATAAATTACTTGTATTATAAATATGTTTTAAGAAGTATTCATTTAATTTGAAGCATATAATGTGCCTTGCTTACCACTGAATGAGTGTCTTCTGGTTTAGCTCAAACAGCTGGATCATGGTTTCATCCATCAGCCTTGGACTGTTAAGCACCAGCTCTCGGATGTGGTGGTAATCGGTGAGGATTTTAGACCACCTGGGGGTGCAAACTCCAGCCTTCTTGGTCGGCGACTTGTGTAAAGCGCACAGCTTTGTACAAATTGCCTCAACCAACCGACTGGTGTTGGGCCACTGTGCTGGACCCCCAGGATGTCCAATCAGACACCGTTTAACACTCTCCACACCCGGTGTGACTCCGGTCCGCTTCGGTGCTTTAAAGCGCCCATGTGTCAGCTGAGGCTGATGTCGAGGCTGATAGTTGACCCGCTGTTTGTCAGAGTCAGGGAGAGCTGTCCACAGCTGGATGACCTCTGTCACCTGCAGGTCAGTGAGGTAAGGAGCCTCACGAAATCCCACCAGGTAACCAGCCAGTTCCTGGACCTTGTCCCAGCCAGCGATGCCATCGGGTCCAATGACTGCTCCCTAGTAAATGCAGATTTATGGTAATATAAGTGGAATAAAATGATACTGAAATTAAATAAAGCCCTTAAAGTGTCTTACCTGAGCCTCGTCGGAGAGACTGCCTTCAGTGTCGGACGGCTGTGACAGCACTGAAGGGGCAGGGGCAAGATGCTGTCCATCTCCGCCAGATGATGTGGACGGCTCAGCCGGTGATGCCGGGGACTGAGGCAGAGGCAAAGATGAGGGGCTGTTTTTAAGATCACGGCAGGGGTCATCCTCATACAGCACTGGAACTGTGATGTCCTCCGTGATCTCTTCGTCAAACCCCTCATCTTGCAGGTCCTGGTCATCAACTGCCTCCACCAGCCTGTCTTCCTCCTCTGGGTTCTGGAGCACTGGAGTCAGTGTTTTGCCAGTCTGGCTGTAAAGGTACTCCATTCCCAGCAATTCACCTACAAGAATAAAATGGGAAAAAAGAAAGTGTTCTTAACATTTTGTCTAATACATTAAAGGCTAAATAGATAAAATAGTACAATATATGAATGTGATCTCCCTGTTCATCTATGAATTTTTTTGTTTTGCAAAAATAATTCAAATGATCTATAAAAAAACAAAAACATGAATTAATGAATTTCTTGCCTGTATATGCTCCAGGAGGGCGATAGCGCTCATCCCAGGGCTTCCCGAAGACAGCTTGGCTAAGCCGGTCCACAGCCTCCCTCATGGCACAGCCATATGTCCGGATGGAGGATGCTCCTTTTATGGCGTCTTCCATCCGGTCATCATTCCAACGCATCAAGCCCTCAAGGAGATACGCTTGAAAATGCGCATCACTGGCACTGGTTCCTAAAAATTAAATAAACAAAAAAGTTTTGTACTTCACATGAGGTGCTATGAGGTAACTGGTTACATGTAATAGAGTTACATAATTACAATACAATTACACAACACATGCATGTATATATTTAAGAAAAATATATGTATATATATTAAATATATTTATATATAATATAAATTATATGAATAATAAATATATACATGTAATTATTTTCAAAATATATACTGTATGTGTGTGTTTTTATTTATACATAATAAATACATATATTACACATATATTATATAAACAACTTTTGAATGTGAGTAATCGCAATTTAAATTACATTAAAAATTATAGTTACTAGTGACTTGTCAGGCAATACAGCTTTGTTAATGCTTATGACATCAGAAAAGAACTGTAGTATTACTGTAGAGTGTGACATTTATTCATGTGACATTACTTTAAAGTAATGGAAGCAGTTATAGTGCTTATATTTTTGACAAAAAAAATTGTAATCCGTATGTATGTAATACCTGGAATAAAACGGTTTAGGTGGAGGTGGAAAGACTCCAAGGAGGTAGAGCCACGGGCACACCTGTAACAGCACAGCTCCACACCGCCCTTCTTCAGTGTCCCCTTCTTCATGTACAGCGGAAAGTTCTCTGGGTCTTGGATACACGGAACGTGCTTCCGCTGTTCCTTCCATATCTGCTGGATCCGTTCGTGATTCAGCAGAGGAACTCCCAGAGTGTCCTTCCCGTCCGCACTGTCGAACAGATCAATCAGTGACCCGATCAATCTGGTGGTCTCCTCCACCCCCCTGGTCCTCCTCCGGCAGTGCAGTGCCAACTCTCTCCGGGTAATGCGAGCACTGACCGCCCTTTCTGAGATGTGGCCAGTCCTCTTTGCCACCAGCTCACCCTCCTTTGCACTGCGAAGTGCAGCCACATCCTCTGGATCCCACTGAAAGATGCACGTGGACAGACGGGCCATGAAGATCCCGTAGAGTGGATGAGCCTCTGTCGTGACACCTGCAGCAAATCGCCGCATGAAATGCCAGATGTCGAGGTGCACTTCAAGCTCGACCCACTCCGAGAACATCATCTTCACCTGACACTGGCCATGCTGACAGCAGCAATCTCTGTCCACGTACATCACTTTTGGGGCTGCCTCTCCTGCGTCCCGGTAGCGCTTCATCAGGCCAGCTGCCATGGGGTCCAGTCCATGTCCCTCGGCGGCTGTAAGCACAGAGACGAGGACTTGGCCGTGTTCATTCCCCACATTTGTGCACCAGGCAGCTGTACCTGAAGCAGCACCTGCGAGTTTCTTTGTGACCTATTGGGAAAAATAAAAGGGTGACAAAACTGTATTCATTGTGTATGCACATATATCCATATCTGACAAATTTCTGGATATAAACAGGACTGTGATACCTTTTTAGTGGAGTCCATCTTGAGAACAGAGCCAAAGACGGATGTTATTTTGGCTTTGACCTCATGCAGTCGCCAAAGAACATCTCTGGCGTACACGGCTAAGAGCCACTTAGGCTTAGGCAGGGCAGGTAAAAGGGGAGGCTCAGCAAATACAGGAGGCTGCACAAGGGAGGACCTTGTGAACGGTTCGCAGGCAGTCAGGTACTGCAGAACACGCTGTGTCCATGCCTCACTGTGCTGTTCCATCAGCTTCTTGTACAGCTGAGTCACACTGTTGCCCAGTGTCCTCTCCCTCATCATCCTCAGCACCCGGTTGTCACATGAGTATCTAAGGAAACAACAATATAATCATGCAAATGCTTTGGTTGTAGAAAAAACACACAAGATAAAAGTGCCTAATAATGAATGATTGTCATTATGAATTACCTGTATGTCAGCAAAGCTGGAAACTGACTGAGATGGCCCATATCCAGCTGCCCTAAGATGTCCTCGGACCAGGCAGGATACTTCTTTTTGCAGCCTTTGCACTCCAGATACTCAGTGGCAAGGTCATACCACCCGTCGATGTCCAAAACCTTGCGCACGGTGCGGTAAAGTCCTGCTGCTGTTAGCCTGTGCCTACCACAGTCTGGGCGAACACAGACAAGAGGAAATAACCACATCTTCAGCGGCATCCACAAGAAAAGGGGCCGACAGAAGAAGAGGTCTGGTGAGGCGGGTGGCTGACTGTTAATTAAAGGGGGCTGAGGAGGATACCACCAAAGCTTCAGCTGGGACACTAGTTCTGGCTTGCCGGTTCGTGGGTTGGCCTTAAATAGTGTGTTCCGGATCCACTCATGCTGGAAAGGTGGAAGATGATCTTTCCAGTGGCCTGGGAGCTCAGCTGGTGGCTGATGATGTGGAGGATCTGGTGTTTTTGCTGTTTCCGCCAATGGAGACGGACCGGCACAGGCCTCTGAGTAAACAGTAACAAAAACAATATAAGGATGGTATAAGGTTGGATTTGATAGAACTACGCCATAAATGCAGCCCACAAACAGCCTGCGAAGCAGTAATTTTGGAGGAGTGTTAATAATCGTTTTGAATATATTAAGGCATAACAGTGAAGAAAATGGTACTAGTGTTAAGAAGCAAAGAACACAGCGTACACTTTATTGATGTAAGAAAAATGCAATTAGTACAGTTCTTTGAGAATGAGAATCTGTTGTGATTAAGTAAGGAAAATGAGGTGTGATGAATTCAGTAATGATGCGCACAGACATGAAGCATGCACACATATACAATAAGGAAAAACTGTTCTTCTCATCATAAGAAGAATGACTCTCCACCATCCTGTCTGCTCAGGGGGAGCTAAAGAGTGAGTGAGTGAGTGAGTGAGAAGAGCAAGCAGTGTGAGAAAGTTATCTAGTGATTGTTTAACAACGGGTAAGTTTAGAAACGCAAATAAATACACTGACACCTTTGGACATCCTTAACCTTTTGAAGAAATCCCACTTGAGGCATGATGTGACATAATTCTGTATTGTAAACAAAAATATTAAAAAAATTAGATTTTTATTTTTAATGCTTCCCATTGTGTTTTCACAAAACATTCTTATAACATTTGTATTGGTGTCATATGCCACACCTGTATTCAGCTGTGCTTCACATTGTGATGCAGCAAATACCAGCTCCTCATCATCATCTTCAGCAGTGGAAACGGAAGTGCCTGGAGCACAAATGTTACAACTATTACTGTGACCAATACACAGAGACAAGTGTATGTAAGGTGGTGCTTACGTACCTGTAGCGAAAAGCTGTCTTCGGGCCAAAGTTTCTGCTGCTGGAGAAGGTAAAGTAGACTGCACTAATGGATCTGGAAACAGCAAGTGGACAGGTTTGCCATAACAATAAATGAATACGTGTACAATTTCTGTAGGGAAAACGTAATATTCACACTCCTACTCACAGTGTTTAACTGGTGACACGAGTTTTTTCGCCAGCTGTGAAGGAGACAAATGTTTGCCATGCGCCAACAGCGCTTTCACAGTGGCGGTCCGCTGTACACCAGTTCGGATGGCTGCAGGTGGAGGTGCAGAGGTACTGGAGGCTGCGGCTGGAGGTACAGAGGCACTGGAGGTTGCAGGTGGACGTGCAGGACGTACACTGGTGCCCACAGCAGAAGCCTGCCTTTTCAGGACATATGTCTTGAAAATGGCCATGTTGGTGTTTGGCCTGGCATCGGCCTTAACCAGGTACCTGATGAGGGCTTGGGCCTCCTTGCTTTGGTCCTCATAAACTTCCTTCATGGACCGGCCCTGGAAGTCACCAAACTCCACCATCAAGCAGCCCTGGTCTCCAGATGCTCGGGCTTCTGCTTGCATTTCCTGCTTCCTCTCATACTTCTCCACTTCTTCAGCCATCTCTCTGATATGAGAAGTGTACTGTAGGAAGAGCTGTTTATTTTCGGACAGGGGGGTTGTCTGCGCTGTCTCCTTGGAAATGCTGAGCACCAAATACACTGCGTACCCCAGAGAGTTTTCCAGGAGCCATCTAAATCTCTGGCCCTGGTACTTCCCAAACTGAAGTTTGCAGTGAGCCAGTACTAAAAACTGGTCACTGGGGTCTCCACCGTTTGTGCTGACAAAAGAACGGGACTCTGCCAGCACCTGCTCCTTGGGTTTGGCCCTTCCCGACTCCATATTTTCAAGGCGCTTCGCCTCCTCCGATGGCGCCATGAGGAGCCGGCACGATGTTGCCGATTGGCGGCGAAAAAAGGGGTAAGCGTACATTTTCTGTAATGAAGATCAGAAAGAGACTATTACCTCTAGCAAACTGAAAGATACCTGTATGTTAAGTGTGTAATGATAATTTAACAAGCTACATGTAAACCATATTACTGTGGTAATAAACATGGACAGGAATCTGATATATGTACAAACATATGTAAAGTCAAATATGAAGTCTGAAATTTCCTTTTAGTAATAATTCTAGGCTCGGAGGAGGTCACTAGTATTATTACCAAATATAAGAAATATATATAAGCAGAGCTGGGTAGTAACTGATTACATGTTATTTCATCTGAATTACATAATCAGAATCCAAAAATTAAGTACCTGTATTTAGATTAAAAAATATATATATTTTAAAATATTCCGAATCAGACTAAAGTTACTTTTTTTATGCATTATATGATTTTATTTTATTTTATTTACACAATGACATTAAATTATTCCTAACTGATATATACTTCCTAATTCCTCTTTTTGATCTTTTAAATTTCTTTTCTAAAACAGCCTACTGCTTATATTCATAAAAAAAGTCTTCCAGTTTTGTGGACACTCACACAAAGACCAGTCACTAGTCAGGTGGAGATACAGCATTTGACCACTGATTTACAAAAATCATTTCAGGTTTGCATAAAGTGTTTCAACATTGCATCAACTACTGATAAACACATTCATTTTTATTTGAAATATCACACTGTAGATATTTTTAACCACCTTCAACAAAGGCTTTTGTCTTTCAAACACATTATCATGCACACATTTTAACTAATATATTTAATTAACATACTTAAATTGAATATTTTAATAATTATCACATTTTCATGTTCATTGGTCCTCTGATGAGGTTATGGTCACAAGACATGCAGGTAAACAAAAAGAATATATATCATTTTTGTGCATTTTTAATTGATTTTAAAATGATTTACTTTAATTTATTATTTTTATGGTTTAATTAATTAGTAGTTTTTTATTTAACTCCCTGCAGTTATTTCACAAACATGTGTTAAATGCACTTAGTGTTGTTAATAACAACAAATACAATCTATTTTCTTATTCTTTTTTTCAAGATTACCCTGTTTAAATCAATGTGATAAACAAGTTAGGTCAAAAGTAATCTAAAAGTAACGTAAAAGTAGTCTGACTAACTTATATTACCTAAAATGTGTAATGTAACTGTTAATGGTTTAAATAACTAACTACAATTTGTCTTGTAACTTGGAATTAGTAACTAATTAACTTACAGTCATTACAGTTGCAGTAAGTAAGTTACCCAGCTCTCTGTCTCTCTACATATATAAGTAAATAAATATTTTAATATTAGTATTCTTTTCTTCGCACACAATACACACATAGTAATGTAGGCTAATTAGGACTGTCGATGATTTTAACCTATCTGATCAGTAGCGACATGTTTTGTTCTGTATTTATCATTTAAAAAGTTACAGGTTCGCAAATACTTCAGAAAACGTGTGATATACATGCATTGGCACGTTCTATTTTCCAAAAATACACACTATTTATGAACAAATAACGATATTAAATTATATTTAAAAATGAAGTACACCTTAGCCTTACCTATTGCAAAGATCGATGACAATAATAAACGGTCGCAGCGATTGGTCAAAAGTGAGCCACGGGAGAGAAACGCGATTGGTCAAAAGTAAGCCCCAGAGAGAAACCCGATTGATCAAAAGTAAGCCCCAGAGAGAAACGCGATTGGTCAAAAGTAAGCCCAGGAGAGAAACGTGATTGGTCAAAAGTAAGCCCAGGAGAGAAACGTGATTGGTCAAAAGTAAGCCCAGGAGAGAAACGTGATTGGTCAAAAGTAAGCCCAGGAAAGAAACGCGATTGGCTCATGTGGGCTTACTTTGGGCTTACTTTGGCTCAATCGGTGGGATGCAGTAGGCGCAAGCGAGAGGTAGCGGGATCGATGCCCGCATTCTCCAAAGGGCTCCTGCCCTTTTACGCGCACGTCTCCCAAGGAGACAGACTGCGCTTTTTGCGGTGCGAAACGTACCCTCGCAGTTGCGTGAGCCTTTGGGGCCCACTGCTGTCAAAAGAATTTCTCAGAACGGGCCCTGCGCACATTCGTGGCAAGCTTTTGGTCCCACCGAGATTTGAACTCGGATCGCTGGATTCAGAGTCCAGAGTGCTAACCATTACACCATGGAACCTTGACGAGATAGGCCGCTGCTCAGAGGAAAGCAAAGAAGAAGTGGCTTACGGCTCACCAGCAACAAAAATAAAGTTGAGCCTTTTTTGTTTTTATCTGCCGCAAGAAGGCACGTAGGTTCCACCGAGATTTGAACTCGGATCGCTGGATTCAAAGTCCAGAGTGCTAACCGTTACACCATGGAACCACGAGCGCCTCTTTGACAGCTGACCTGGAGGTAGATAGTGTTGCGGCTAGGGGGAACCAGTCAGAGCGAGGGGTTGTATCCCAGTGAGTTTTGGTCACTGGCCACCCTCGACCAAAAGACAAAAGAAAGCTGCATCTGCCGAAACCCGGGATTGAACCAGGGACCTTTAGATCTTCAGTCTAACGCTCTCCCAACTGAGCTATTTCGGCCACATCCCCCTAGGGTTTGGTCTGCAGGGGTTTACGTGACACCACCCGTCGCTTTGAGAGAAGAGCAGAGACGAGCTAACAGAGAACAAAAGACGTTGGCCCGTACGGGGATCGAACCCGCGACCTTGGCGTTATTAGCACCACGCTCTAACCAACTGAGCTAACCGGCCTGGCTCCGGCCAGACGTCTGCCCAATTTCCCCAAAGTTTGCTGACTGCTCGTGGGC
>NC_133380.1:32311884-32324384 GCF_049309525.1 Garra rufa | reverse complement strand
ATCTTCAGTCTAACGCTCTCCCAACTGAGCTATTTCGGCCACATCCACCTAGGGTTTGGTCTGCAGGGGTTTACGTGACACCACCCGTCGCTTTGAGAGAAGAGCAGAGACGAGCTAACAGAGAACAAAAGACGTTGGCCCGTACGGGGATCGAACCCGCGACCTTGGCGTTATTAGCACCACGCTCTAACCAACTGAGCTAACCGGCCTGGCTCCGGCCAGACGTCTGCCCAATTTCCCCAAAGTTTGCTGACTGCTCGTGGGCCCCTTAGCAGGCAGAAAAGCTTCAGGACAAAGCCTGACCACGGGCTCGTCCGGGATTTGAACCCGGGACCTCTCGCACCCAAAGCGAGAATCATACCCCTAGACCAACGAGGCACGCTCACGCAGCTGGCGCACCGCCGCCTGTCCTCGAGCGACGCTCTTCACGTGGCTTTGAATGCAGGGAGCATCCGGAAGTCTGCGCTTGTGGCAAAAAGCACCTCGATTTCTGAGAAACTTGTTTCTGCCCTGCTCTACTCACCCTGTTACGGTCCTCAGGGGTGCAGACTTACTTGACCGCAACAGTCACTTCTGATACAGGATCACAATCTTGTGAAAGCCAAGTGGATCGTTTGTAATAAAGCAACAACAACAAGAAAGCCCAAAAAACAACATTAAAAACACTGAATGAAACAAGCAAGCATTAGAAGAAATGAGTCTAAAAACAAACAAGTTGGCGGCGATCATAATAACCAAAAGCAAAGAAGACAAATAGCAACAACAAAAGAAAGAAAAAATTAACTGCAATGGAAGAAATGACACACCTCGAGACAAGGTCAAAGGCAAAGGAATGAAAGTGGGCCTTTGAATGGATTCAATAATGGTGGTGGACCTAACAGGGAGAAGATTCTGCCTTCTGCGGCCAGGGGAATTAGCTCAAATGGTAGAGCGCTCGCTTAGCATGCGAGAGGTAGCGGGATCGATGCCCGCATTCTCCAAAGGGCTCCTGCCCTTTTAACCATTACACCATGGAACCTTGACGAGAGAGGCCGCTGCTCAGAGGAAAGCAAAGAAGAAGTGGCTTACGGCTCACCAGCAACAAAAATAAAGTTGAGCCTTTTTTGTTTTTATCTGCCGCAAGAAGGCACGTAGGTTCCACCGAGATTTGAACTCGGATCGCTGGATTCAAAGTCCAGAGTGCTAACCGTTACACCATGGAACCACGAGCGCCTCTTTGACAGCTGACCTGGAGGTAGATAGTGTTGCGGCTAGGGGGAACCAGTCAGAGCGAGGGGTTGTATCCCAGTGAGTTTTGGTCACTGGCCACCCTCGACCAAAAGAAAGCTGCATCTGCCGAAACCCGGGATTGAACCAGGGACCTTTAGATCTTCAGTCTAACGCTCTCCCAACTGAGCTATTTCGGCCACATCCACCTAAGGTTTGGTCTGCAGGGGTTTACGTGACACCACCCGTCGCTTTGAGAGAAGAGCAGAGACGAGCTAACAGAGAACAAAAGACGTTGGCCCGTACGGGGATCGAACCCGCGACCTTGGCGTTATTAGCACCACGCTCTAACCAACTGAGCTAACCGGCCTGTCTCCGGCCAGATGTCTGCCCAATTTCCCCAAAGTTTGCTGACTGCTCGTGGGCCCCTTAGCAGGCAGAAAAGCTTCAGGACCAAGCCTGACCACGGGCTCGTCCGGGATTTGAACCCGGGACCTCTCGCACCCAAAGCGAGAATCATACCCCTAGACCAACGAGCCACGCTCACGCAGCTGGCGCACCGCCGCCTGCCCTCGAGCGACGCTCTTCACGTGGCTTTGAATGCAGGGAGCATCCGGAAGTCTGCGCTTGTGGCAAAAAGCACCTCGATTTCTGAGAAACTTGTTTCTGCCCTGCTCTACTCACCCTGTTACGGTCCTCAGGGGTGCAGACTTACTTGACCGCAACAGTCACTTCTGATACAGGATCACAATCTTGTGAAAGCCAAGTGGATCGTTTGTAATAAAGCAACAACAACAAGAAAGCCCAAAAAACAACATTAAAAACACTGAATGAAACAAGCAAGCATTAGAAGAAATGAGTCTAAAAACAAACAAGTTGGCGGCGATCATAATAACCAAAAGCAAAGAAGACAAATAGCAACAACAAAAGAAAGAAAAAATTAACTGCAATGGAAGAAATGACACACCTCGAGACAAGGTCAAAGGCAAAGGAATGAAAGTGGGCCTTTGAATGGATTCAATAATGGTGGTGGACCTAACAGGGAGAAGATTCTGCCTTCTGCGGCCAGGGGAATTAGCTCAAATGGTAGAGCGCTCGCTTAGCATAAGAAGGAGCCCAATCTTTGAGCCCCCCCTCGCAAGCGAAAAAGACGCGAAAACGCAAGTGTGCCGACAAGTTTCCCCTGCAACAATATTCGGGCAATATTCCTGTGTGGTATGGATGAGTTTTAGTTACATGTGAAACACGTCACCCTCGGCGGGCTGGATTCGAACCCGCGGTCTGCGCGACTGAGTCGAAGTCCCGTTCTGAATCAAATGATTCGCGAATTGCGAAACTTGATCCGGTTGGAGCGATTCGAAACAGTGAATCATCACGTTGACACTTTACGTCGTATTAAAAACACGCCCCATCCCACCTTGTTTTTATTTTAATTTTATTTTTTACAAATCTCGCCCTAGACATAACATTATATTGATTGATATTTATTAATTTGTGTATGTTATTTTTAAAAGGCATATTACATGTTTATGTTTATGGTTAAATACGCGATCCGATTGGAGCAAATCGACACGTTGACAGTTTCCGTCGTATTAAAACACGCCCCCATCCCCACCTGCTTTTTCCACAAATCGCGCCCTAGACATACCAATATGTTGATTGATATATATATATTTTTTTGAAAATAATTTTTGGGTAAATATGTATAAACATATATGTATATGATATATGTTTATGGTTAAATAAAACGAATTAAAATGTTTCAGTAGTTGATTTTATGTTTTATGTTAATTATGTTTATAATATTTTTTAAAAGGCATATTACATGTTTATGTTAAAATTAATGAATAAAATGTTTTCTCAAAGATTATTATTTTTTTGTATATGTGGGACATGATTTGATGGATATCATTTATCAGATTTAATTTATCTGATCAAAAGACACTTTAAATGTTCAAATGTAAAATGTTTAATTTACATGAACATAATATACATACACATAATATATACAGAAAAGATATAATTTATTGAGGAGGATACAGTATTGAGGGGTATACAGGACAATATGAAAAAGTGGGCCCATGTAATATATTCAAAATATATACAAAAAAGACATATTTATTATATTTATTGAGGGGTATACATGACAATATGAAGGAGTGGGCCCATGTAATAAAAACAAAATATATACAGGAACGATATTATTTATTGAGGAACATACCAGACAATATGAAAGAGAGGGCCCATGTAATATAAACAAAATATATACATTAAAAGATATTTATTAAGGAAGATTCCGGAAAATGGGAAAGAGTGGGCCCATGTAAAATACAAAATATATACAGAAAATACATTATTCATTGAGGAGGATACCGAACAATGTGAAAGAGTGGGCCCATGTAATATATACAAAATAGATACAGAAAACATTATTTTTTTGAGGAGAATACAGTATTGAGGATGATACTGAACAGTATAAAAGAGTGGGCACATGTAAACAAAATATATACAGAAAAGATTGTCTTTATTGAGGAGGTTTATGTAGCTGGCGCTGTTCTGCCAACCATTCATCGAAAGATTTGCCATTTGAGGCACTCGGGCAAAATGTGGCATTGCCATACCGACTATGGCCAAACTCTTTCGTTTTGGGCTGCCCACATTTGCTGCATTTGTTAAAAGTAACCCCTCGCACATACTTTCTCTTGTGTACTCCACTTTCCTCCTCCAGGGCCCGTCGACGCCTGTTCCTCTGGGTGTAACGGGACACAGGAGCATCAGACGCAGGAGCAGGTGGAGCTGGGCCTGCACTCAATGTTGAAGGACCAGAAGAGGGAATCACCACTGACACAGTCATGTCCGGGTTAAGGACTAGTGTGCCTAACAATGACCCAGGTGCTGAAATGGGCTGCACTACTTCTGATGCTGTGGGGGCAGGTGCAATGGGGCACTGTGTGGTGGTGGTAGCAGCGGGCCGTCGACCTGGTCGCAGGATCGGAGCCTGTCCTTCCCGATTTGGCGGAAGGATAAATGGATGTTTTGGCCCTGATGTCGATGGTGCTTCATCCAATTTTTCCCTTGGCAGAGGAAGCTGCGCATCGGCCACAGCAATTGGGTCAGGTGAAGTCAGTCCCTGAGCGAGGACACTCATTTCCTGATTCTTCTGCCGCCGCTGAAACCTGACAATAAATTACTTGTATTATAAATATGTTTTAAGAAGTATTCATTTAATTTGAAGCATATAATGTGCCTTGCTTACCACTGAATGAGTGTCTTCTGGTTTAGCTCAAACAGCTGGATCATGGTTTCATCCATCAGCCTTGGACTGTTAAGCACCAGCTCTCGGATGTGGTGGTAATCGGTGAGGATTTTAGACCACCTGGGGGTGCAAACTCCAGCCTTCTTGGTCGGCGACTTGTGTAAAGCGCACAGCTTTGTACAAATTGCCTCAACCAAGCGACTGGTGTTGGGCCACTGTGCTGGACCCCCAGGATGTCCAATCAGACACCGTTTAACACTCTCCACACCCGGTGTGACTCCGGTCCGCTTCGGTGCTTTAAAGCGCCCATGTGTCAGCTGAGGCTGATGTCGAGGCTGATAGTTGACCCGCTGTTTGTCAGAGTCAGGGAGAGCTGTCCACAGCTGGATGACCTCTGTCACCTGCAGGTCAGTGAGGTAAGGAGCCTCACGAAATCCCACCAGGTAACCAGCCAGTTCCTGGACCTTGTCCCACCCAGCGATGCCATCGGGTCCAATGACTGCTCCCTAGTAAATGCAGATTTATGGTAATATAAGTGGAATAAAATGATATTGAAATTAAATAAAGCCCTTAAAGTGTCTTACCTGAGCCTCGTCGGAGAGACTGCCTTCAGTGTCGGACGGCTGTGACAGCACTGAAGGGGCAGGGGCAAGATGCTGTCCTTCTCCGCCAGATGATGCGGACGGCTCAGCCGGTGATGCCGGGGACTGAGGCAGAGGCAAAGATGAGGGGCTGTTTTTAAGATCACGGCAGGGGTCATCCTCATACAGCACTGGAACTGTGATGTCCTCCGTGATCTCTTCGTCAAACCCCTCATCTTGCAGGTCCTGGTCATCAACTGCCTCCACCAGCCTGTCTTCCTCCTCTGGGTTCTGGAGCACTGGAGTCAGTGTTTTGCCAGTCTGGCTGTAAAGGTACTCCATTCCCAGCAATTCACCTACAAGAATAAAATGGGAAAAAAGAAAGTGTTCTTAACATTTTGTCTAATACATTAAAGGCTAAATAGATAAAATAGTACAATACATAAATGTGATCTCCCTGTTCATCCATGAATTTTTATGTTTTGCAAAAATAATTCAAATGATCTATAAAAAAAAAACATGAATGAATGAATTCTTGCCTGTATATGCTCCAGGAGGGCGATAGCGCTCATCCCAGGGCTTCCCGAAGACAGCTTGGCTAAGCCGGTCCACAGCCTCCCTCATGGCACAGCCATATGTCCGGATGGAGGATGCTCCTTTTATGGCGTCTTCCATCCGGTCATCATTCCAACGCATCAAGCCCTCAAGGAGATACGCTTGAAAATGCGCATCACTGGCACTGGTTCCTAAAAATTAAATAAACAAAAAAGTTTTGTACTTCACATGAGGTGCTATGAGGTAACTGGTTACATGTAATAGAGTTACATAATTACAATACAATTACACAACACATGCATGTATATATTTAAGAAAAATATATGTATATATATTAAATATATTTATATATAATATAAATTATATAATAAATATATACATGTAATTATTTTCAAATGTGTGTCTTTATTTATACATAATAAACACATATATTACACATATATTATATAAACAACTTTTGAATGTGAGTAATCGCAATTTAAATTACATTAAAAATTATAGCTACTAGTGACTTGTCAGGCAATACAGCTTTGTTAATGCTTATGACATCAGAAAAGAACTGTAGTATTACTGTAGAGTGTGACATTTATTCATGTGACATTACTTTAAAGTAATGGAAGCAGTTATAGTGCTTATATTTTTGACAAAAAAAATTGTAATCCGTATGTATGTAATACCTGGAATAAAACGGTTTAGGTGGAGGTGGAAAGACTCCAAGGAGGTAGAGCCACGGGCACACCTGTAGCAGCACAGCTCCACACCGCCCTTCTTCAGTGTCCCCTTCTTCATGTACAGCGGAAAGTTCTCTGGGTCTTGGATACACGGAACGTGCTTCCGCTGTTCCTTCCATATCTGCTGGATCCGTTCGTGATTCAGCAGAGGAACTCCCAGAGTGTCCTTCCCGTCCGCACTGTCGAACAGATCAATCAGTGACCCGATCAATCTGGTGGTCTCCTCCACCCCCCTGGTCCTCCTCCGGCAGTGCAGTGCCAACTCTCTCCGGGTAATGCGAGCACTGACCGCCCTTTCTGAGATGTGGCCAGTCTTCTTTGCCGCCAGCTCACCCTCCTTTGCACTGCGAAGTGCAGCCACATCCTCTGGATCCCACTGAAAGATGCACGTGGACAGACGGGCCATGAAGATCCCATAGAGTGGATGAGCCTCTGTCGTGACACCTGCAGCAAATCGCCGCATGAAATGCCAGATGTCGAGGCGCACTTCAAGCTCGACCCACTCCGAGAACATCATCTTCACCTGACACTGGCCATGCTGACTGCAGCAATCTCTGTCCACGTACATCACTTTTGGGGCTGCCTCTCCTGCGTCCCGGTAGCGCTTCATCAGGCCAGCTGCCATGTGGTCCAGTCCATGTCCCTCGGCGGCTGTAAGCACAGAGACGAGGACTTGGCCGTGTTCATTCCCCACATTTGTACACCAGGCAGCTGTACCTGAAGCAGCACCTGCGAGTTTCTTTGTGACCTATTGGGAAAAATAAAAGGGTGACAAAACTGTATTCATTGTGAATGCACATATATCCATATCTGGCAAATTTCTGGATATAAACAGGACTGTGATACCTTTTTAGTGGAGTCCATCTTGAGAACAGAGCCAAAGACGGATGTTATTTTGGCTTTGACCTCATGCAGTCGCCACAGAACATCTCTGGCGTACACGGCTAAGAGCCACTTAGGCTTAGGCAGGGCAGGTAAAAGGGGAGGCTCAGCAAATACAGGAGGCTGCACAAGGGAGGACCTTGTGAACGGTTCGCAGGCAGTCAGGTACTGCAGAACACGCTGTGTCCATGCCTCACTGTGCTGTTCCGTCAGCTTCTTGTACAGCTGAGTCACACTGTTGCCCAGTGTCCTCTCCCTCATCATCCTCAGCACCCGGTTGTCACATGAGTATCTAAGGAAACAACAATATAATCATGCAAATGCTTTGGTTGTAGAAAAAAACACACAAGATAAAAGTGCCTAATAATGAATGATTGTCATTATGAATTACCTGTATGTCAGCAAAGCTGGAAACTGACTGCGGTGGCCCATATCCAGCTGCCCTAAGATGTCCTCGGACCAGGCAGGATACTTCTTTTTGCAGCCTTTGCACTCCAGATACTCAGTGGCAAGGTCATACCACCCGTCGATGTCCAAAACCTTGCGCACGGTGCGGTAAAGTCCTGCTGCTGTTAGCCTGTGCCTACCACAGTCTGGGCGAACACAGACAAGAGGAAATAACCACATCTTCAGCGGCATCCACAAGAAAAGGGGCCGACAGAAGAAGAGGTCTGGTGAGGCGGGTGGCTGACTGTTAATTAAAGGGGGCTGAGGAGGATACCACCAAAGCTTCAGCTGGGACACTAGTTCTGGCTTGCCGGTTCGTGGGTTGGCCTTAAATAGTGTGTTCCGGATCCACTCATGCTGGAAAGGTGGAAGATGATCTTTCCAGTGGCCTGGGAGCTCAGCTGGTGGCTGATGATGTGGAGGATCTGGTGTTTTTGCTGTTTCCGCCAATGGAGACGGACCGGCACAGGACTCTGAGTAAACAGTAACAAAAACAATATAAGTATGACCGTTGGATTTGATAGTACTACGCCAGAAAAGCAGCCCACAAGCAGCCTACGAAGCAGTAATTTTGGAGGAGTGTTAATAATCGTTTTGAATATATTAAGGCATAACAGTGAAGAAAATAGTACTAGTGTTAAGAAGCAAAGAACACAGCGTACACTTTATTGATGTAAGAAAAATGGAATTAGTACAGTTCTTTGAGAATGAGAATCTGTTGTGATTAAATAAGGAAAATGAGGTGTGATGAATTCAGTAATGATGCCCACAGACATGAAGCATGCACACATATACAATAAGGAAAAACTGTTCTTCTCATCATAAGAACAATGACTCTCCACCATCCTGTCTGCTCAGGGGGAGCTAAAGAGTGAGTGAGAGAGAATAGCAAGCAGTGTGAGAAAGTTATCTAGTGATTGTTTAACAACGGATAAGTTTAGAAACGCAAATAAATACACTGACACCTTTGGACATCCTTAACCTTTTGAAGAAATCCCACTTGAGGCATGATGTGACATAATTCTGTATTGTAAACAAAAATATTAAAAAAATTTGATTTTTATTTTTAATGCTTCCCATTGTATTTTCACAAAACATTCTTATAACATTTGTATTTGTGTCATATGCCACACCTGTATTCAGCTGTGCTTCACATTGTGATGCAGCAAATACCAGCTCCTCATCATCATCTTCAGCAGTGGAAACGGAAGTGCCTGGAGCACAAATGTTACAACTATTACTGTGACCAATACACAGAGACAAGTGTATGTAAGGTGGTGCTTACGTACCTGTAGCGAAAAGCTGTCTTCGGGCCAAAGTTTCTGCTGCTGGAGAAGGTAAAGTAGACTGCACTAATGGATCTGGAAACAGCAAGTGGACAGGTTTGCCATAACAATAAATGAATACGTGTACAATTTCTGTAGGGAAAACGTAATATTCACACTCCTACTCACAGTGTTTAACTGGTGACACGAGTTTTTTCGCCAGCTGTGAAGGAGACAAATGTTTGCCATGCGCCAACAGCGCTTTCACAGTGGCGGTCCGCTGTACACCAGTTCGGATGGCTGCAGGTGGAGGTGCAGAGGTACTGGAGGCTGCGGCTGGAGGTACAGAGGCACTGGAGGTTGCAGGTGGACGTGCAGGACGTACACTGGTGCCCACAGCAGAAGCCTGCCTTTTCAGGACATATGTCTTGAAAATGGCCATGTTGGTGTTTGGCCTGGCATCGGCCTTAACCAGGTACCTGATGAGGGCTTGGGCCTCCTTGCTTTGGTCCTCATAAACTTCCTTCATGGACCGGCCCTGGAAGTCACCAAACTCCACCATCAAGCAGCCCTGGTCTCCAGATGCTCGGGCTTCTGCTTGCATTTCCTGCTTCCTCTCATACTTCTCCACTTCTTCAGCCATCTCTCTGATATGAGAAGTGTACTGTAGGAAGAGCTGTTTATTTTCGGACAGGGGGGTTGTCTGCGCTGTCTCCTTGGAAATGCTGAGCACCAAATACACTGCGTACCCCAGAGAGTTTTCCAGGAGCCATCTAAATCTCTGGCCCTGGTACTTCCCAAACTGAAGTTTGCAGTGAGCCAGTACTAAAAACTGGTCACTGGGGTCTCCACCGTTTGTGCTGACAAAAGAACGGGCCTCTGCCAGCACCTGCTCCTTGGGTTTGGCCCTTCCCGACTCCATATTTTCAAGGCGCTTCGCCTCCTCCGATGGCGCCATGAGGAGCCGGCACGATGTTGCCGATTGGCGGCGAAAAAAGGGGTAAGCATACATTTTCTGTAATGAAGATCAGAAAGAGACTATTACCTCTAGCAAACTGAAAGATACCTATATGTTAAGTGTGTAATGATAATTTACCAAGCTACATGTAAACCATATTACTGTGGTAATAAACATGGACAGGAATCTGATATATGTACAAATATATGTAAAGTCAAATATGAAGTCTGAAATTTCCTTCTAGTAATAATTCTAGGCTCGGAGGAGGTCACTAGTATTATTACCAAATATAAGTAATATATATATAAGCAGAGCTGGGTAGTAACTGATTACATGTTATTTCATCTGAATTACATAACCAGAATCCAAAAATTAAGTACCTGTATTTAGATTAAAAAATATATATATTTTAAAATATTCCGAATCAGACTAAAGTTACTTTTTTTTATGCATTATATGATTTTATTTTAATTTAAATTTAATTTTTTTTTACACAATGACATTAAATTATTCCTAACTGATATATACTTCCTAATTCCTCTTTTTGATCTTTTAAATTTCTTTTCTAAAACAGCCTACTGCTTATATTCATAAAAAAAAGTCTTCCAGTTTTGTGGACACTCACACAAAGACCAGTCACTAGTCAGGTGGAGATACAGCATTTGACCACTGATTTACAAAAATCATTTCAGGTTTGCATAAAGTGTTTCAACATTGCATCAACTACTGATAAACACATTCATTTTTATTTGAAAGATCACACTGTAGATATTTTTAACCACCTTCAACAAAGGCTTTTGTCTTTCAAACACATTATCATGCACACATTTTAACTAATATATTTAATTAACATACTTAAATTGAATATTTTAATAATTATCACATTTTCATGTTCATTGGTCCTCTGATGAGGTTATGGTCACAAGACATGCAGGTAAACAAAAAGAATATATATCATTTTTGTGCATTTTTAATTGATTTTAAAATGATTTACTTTAATTTATTATTTTTATGGTTTAATTAATTAGTAGTTTTTTATTTAACTCCCTGCAGTTATTTCACAAACATGTGTTAAATGCACTTAGTGTTGTTAATAACAACAAATACAATCTATTTTCTTATTCTTTTTTTCAAGATTACCCTGTTTAAATCAATGTGATAAACAAGTTAGGTCAAAAGTAATCTAAAAGTAACGTAAAAGTAGTCTGACTAACTTATATTACCTAAAATGTGTAATGTAACTGTTAATGGTTTAAATAACTAACTACAATTTGTCTTGTAACTTGGAATTAGTAACGAATTAACTTACAGTCATTACAGTTACAGTAAGTAAGTTACCCAGCTCTCTGTCTCTCTACATATATAAGTAAATAAATATTTTAATATTAGTATTCTTTTCTTCGCACACAATACACACATAGTAATGTAGGCTAATTAGGACTGTCGATGATTTTAACCTATCTGATCAGTAGCGACATGTTTTGTTCTGTATTTATCATTTAAAAAGTTACAGGTTCGCAAATACTTCAGAAAACGTGTGCTATACATGCATTGGCACGTTCTATTTTCCAAAAATACACACTATTTATGAACAAATAACGATATTAAATTATATTTAAAAATGAAGTACACCTTAGCCTTACCTATTGCAAAGATCGATGACAATAATAAACGGTCGCAGCGATTGGTCAAAAGTGAGCCACGGGAGAGTAACGCGATTGGTCAAAAGTGAGCCACGGGAGAGAAACGCGATTGATCAAAAGTAAGCCCCAGAGAGAAACGCGATTGGTCAAAAGTAAGCCCAGGAGAGAAACGTGATTGGTCAAAAGTAAGCCCAGGAGAGAAACGTGATTGGTCAAAAGTAAGCCCAGGAGAGAAACGTGATTGGTCAAAAGTAAGCCCAGGAAAGAAACGCGATTGGCTCATGTGGGCTTACTTTGGGCTTACTTTGGCTCAATCGGTGGGATGCAGTAGGCGCAAGCGAGAGGTAGCGGGATCGATGCCCGCATTCTCCAAAGGGCTCCTGCCCTTTTACGCGCACGTCCCCAAGGAGACAGACTGCGCTTTTTGCGGTGCGAAACGTACCCTCGCAGTTGCGTGAGCCTTTGGGGCCCACTGCTGTCAAAACAATTTCTCAGAACGGGCCCTGCGCACATTCGTGGCAAAAGCAGGTCCCACCGAGATTTGAACTCGGATCGCTGGATTCAGAGTCCAGAGTGCTAACCATTACACCATGGAACCTTGACAAGAGAGGCCGCTGCTCAGAGGAAAGCAAAGAAGAAGTCGCTTACGGCTCACCAGCAACAAAAATAAATTTGAGCCTTTTTTGTTTTTATCTGCCGCAAGAAGGCACGTAGGTTCCACCGAGATTTGAACTCGGATCGCTGGATTCAAAGTCCAGAGTGCTTACCGTTACACCATGGAACCACGAGCGCCTGGAGGTAGATAGTGTTGCGGCTAGGGGGAACCAGTCAGAGCGAGGGGTTGTATCCCAGTGAGTTTTGGTCACTGGCCACCCTCGACCAAAAGACAAAAGAAAGCTGCATCTGCCGAAACCCGGGATTGAACCAGGGACCTTTAGATCTTCAGTCTAACGCTCTCCCAACTGAGCTATTTCGG